>NW_013665804.1:390497-396297 GCF_000517525.1 Limulus polyphemus | reverse complement strand
GTGTGTGTGTGTGTGTGTGTGTATATATATATATATATATATATATATATATATATATATATATGTGTGTGTGTGTGGGAGTGTATATATGCATGCATGCATGTATGTATATAAATGTATACTGCCCCTCTGTCCATAGTTTCTCTTTACAGATACTTCACTTGGGGGATGTAATGTGTATCTTCAAGGTCAGGAATTCTAGGATATATGAATGGAGGATGCATCGTCATACTACATCAATCATTCAGGACTTCTTGCTGTTCAACAGGCAATAGTGCAAAGTCTAGAATTTTTGCAGGGGAATATCCTCATGAGACATTTCATCAATTTCAGTGGTCTCTTAAGTTTGGTTCTTTCTATGCAGCCTATTCTAATTATGTCAGCCTCCTGCTTGCCAGTTTCCTCGGGTGATGGATTTCATAGCAGATTGTCAGTCTCAGTCCTCACTTTCTCCTGAGCAAATGGATTCTCCATTGTGCTATTTTCCGATACCTTTGTTCTCATTTTGGGCCTCCTTTGTTAGCTTTTGGCACTTATTGCAACTCAACTACAATCTTTGGACTGTCACTACCTCATCCTCAGGCTATGGTGGTAGATGCAATTGATCCTGCTTGGATGGAATTGCACATCTATGACTTTTCCTCACTTCCTCTGTTACTCATAGTTCTGACTATATTTTGATCCTCTACTTGCAAGATGTTGCTAGCATAGATTGGCCAGCCAAGCCATGATTTCCTCTTGTTCAGTTTCTTCATGTGAGTCCACCTCTGCATCTTCCTCTTAGTTTATCTTTCTTGAGACATCCTCAACTCAACTTTCTACACCAAGACTCTTCCCAGGTTATTGGGATTTAACATTTACAATTGTCTAGGGTGTGCCTCACAAAGAGTTTGTACCCACTTTACCAAACGTGTCCACCATATCTTGTTTTGACCTGTTTTTTACTTGGGTTTTGCTTTGTCTCCTGTTGTTTAGGTCAGACAACTTCTTCATTTTCCTTTAGTTATCCTAAACATCTGATGGTTTTAGATTCCCCAGTGCTACCCAGCCTTCTTCCCCAATGGCCTTTTCCATTACTTCATCGAAATATTAAGGTGGTACTACATGCCTTGTCTCGACAACCTTTCGAGCCTTTAGCCTTATGTACCATATGTCATCTCTCCCTTAATTGGTATTTTGTTGTTGTTGACAACAGCTAGAGTTGTTGACGTGTTTGTAGGAGTCTTTATCTCTTCCTTTAGGTCTTTCTATACCCTGATAGGTCCTTTCTTTCTAAGTCTGGCCACCAGAGAAGGAGATACATCTCTCTCTCCACTGTTGTTTTGCCAACTAATTCTTACCTGTACAATCGATCATACACTGATCATTTGTTTTGTCCTGTCAGACCCAGAGGTGTTATGTGGCTCACTCTAACTCCTTTTGTGGTGATAGTTCTCATCTCTGTATTCTATGGGATACTTTGATTTCCAAAGGTTTATCCCCACTTCCTTGGAAGTGGTTTTGCACATATCCAAGTTGCATATTCTGGATATTACAGGTGAGAAATCTTCTGAGAGTTGCATCTCATCAGCTTCAGCACATTTGTCTTTCACTGTCCATTTCTTTGATTCACTGGGGGATGGACATTTTATGGGCCTGTATGTGGATTTCTCCTAATGCTTTTTTTTCACATTCTTTAAGTGATCGGGCAGTTTTTATTTTGGTTTTTTTTCACTAATCCCCATGGCCGTCTTAACAACATCTAAAATATATGGAGGAGGGAGTAATATTATCTTGTCTTTCTTTTTCAGGGTCCCTTACGTTATGGTTTTACAGGATCTCACTCTGTGGCAAGTGTTGCCTAGACAGATGTGCTTTTATAAATCCAATTGTGCACTAGCAACCCATTTGACTATACTTAATTCTGGTTGCAACTTGCTCTGTAGAAATGAGGTGTTCCATAATACCATCTAGGCACATTACCGGATGGTATTGTAAAAGTGCACATTCTTTTTGTATTCCATGAGTATAATTCTGTATATGACAATAAAGTATTAAAAACATGAATTTCAGTACATACTCTGTATACTAAGTCCTTTGATTTGAAGCTTAAAGCATAGCTTGTTTCCTGAGCATCAGGATGGAAGAGGGAAACAGTAGAAGTGGAGAGAGCTGGTGACCAATTTGGTAGCCAACAACACACAAACAGATTTTAAGATAAAATGTAGAGGGAAAAGAATCACTTTGGAAAGGGTCCATTTTAAGTTTTTGTGAAGTAACTGTATATTGAATGTAGTGTTACTTTTTGAAGTAATAGAAGCACTGTTCAGAAACCCACATGAGAGAAAACAGGTTACAATAGTTATAGTAGTTGTACTTAAATACTATTTAAAATATTTTACACAAGATTGTTTCTTTTGTATAACAGTTTAAAAAGGAAAAACCTTGTTGTTTTTTTGTAAAAGTTAGCGTAACTCAGTGTCTTCTGCTGTAACTATATGTTAATATTTAAAACTAAATTTATCATTAATTTATATGAAGAGTATTCTTTCAAGTTGTTGATTCTCATTTAATATAAAAAATTCAATTGAATGATTGCAAAACATGTTTCGTATTGCAGGTGGTTTAACTTATTCAATCCTAAAGACCCCACGTTACTGCCAAACATTAGCAGGTAGGTAAACTATGAAGACTAAACTGTGAAAAAGCTACCAGTACTTTTTAAAATTCATTCTAATCCAGTCAGCAGAGATTTTCTTCTACATTCTTCCACCATTATTATCATTTCAACAAGCCTGTTGTAAGATGTAACTGATCTGAGTTTTAATCAAATTAGTTCATCAGCTTAAGTAGGCTTTTACTTCAAAAGTTTTTGTTCAAACATTATTTAAATTTGAGATTAAGTACAATCCTGATTATAATTGTACCATTTAGTGAGGGAGGGTAAAAAGTTAAGGAACTATTATCTGAGTAAGAACTATTTTGTTGCAGATGCTAGCTGCTTTAGGTTAAAGAGTTGACAATAATGATGTGTTAATATCTTTTTTGTTTTTCTAGTAACAAAGCTACATCTGCTCATGGAATCCGACTGGTTGAATTTCGTGATAAGGATAGTAATTATCTTCACCACTGGGAGTTTCTTCGGGGTGATGGACTTCGTGAGCTTCCTCTACATTTGTCAGACATGTCCAGTTGGCTTCCAGAAAACACTTCTATGTTAAAAATCATCATAGCTGATTCTTATGGAAACATCTTGAAGAGAGATGTTTCTTTAAAAAACTTAGATGTGTAACTTATGTTATAAATTGTGATAGGAAATCATGGTTCAAAGAATCTCGGTGATAGTGATCAGTGGCGAATAATTATTAAATATTTAATGTAAAAACTCAAGAATATGACAGGTATGTGATAGTAATTCCCCACTGTTATTTGTGTTCAAAATCACTAATAAGTGTATAGATAATATGTTAATAGTTTTTTACTTATTTTCTATAAATTACCAGTTATTGTATTATTATACAATTGCTTAGTTGCTCAGTGTAATAGTCTTACCTCTTGCAAAGTGATAGGTGCTGAATTTAGATCTTTAATTATTCAGAGTTCTTTATTCCATACAGTAAGAAAGAAAGATACTAATTCTACAGACATTTACTGAACTAGTAGTAATTGTAAATTTTGAAAATTAAAATGATTTTTTGATGACATAGTTGTTACAATAATGAACCTTTTACATATAATTTTATTTCAATTGAAAATCTAATATTTCTGCCATTATTTGTTTTCTGTGAGCAACCTTTTAGCAATAATTTTCTTTACTAGCACACCATTTCAGGATTTCTGGATTTAAACAAATGTCTTATAAAATACATTCCAATTTAAAGCATGTAACCTAGACAATACTTGCAAGCATAGACATTTTGAAATATTAATAAATTTTCTTGCTTATTAAATATTTATGTCTTTATATTTAGTGAGTACAAACAGTTTATTGCATACAACCTCCACTGCTAGATTGTTTTTTAATAAATTTTCTTTCCAATTAATTATATATTTGTCATTTAGGTTTATTAAATTTTTTAACACTACATTCTTAGTTCAGACCCAGAGAAGTTTTCAAGAATTAGAAGAGTGTGTGATAACAGTAGTCAACCACACCATTTTCATCACATTCATTGCCAACAACATGTTTCACTGAATTCATAGGTCTTCAGTAGTGGTCAGAATGTTATCTATAAAAGACACTTGTCACAACAGCAGATGTTATGGTGTTTTGCCAGCTTGTAAAAGGCATTCATATCATAACAATTGTTGTGACAAATTTTCATCCTGTTACAGAGTTCAGATTACATCCATATGCTTAAAATGTCATATCTTTAGAATAAATAACAACCTTTAGTTTCTGTTATTTGCTAAAGTTATTAATAAATTATATTAAAGTTTCTTACTTTCAGAAAGGAACATAACAAATATATATTAGAATATGCTTTCTAATTCCCTTTGAAGAATTTCCCAGTGTGTCAGTAGTCAGTACACGAACTTCCAACACTAAAATCCATGGTGAACAGAGCATAGATAGCCTGTTGTATAGCTTTGCAATGAGAAAAACAAACAAACTCTTTGAACATAATTGAAAGTAATTAATGCCTTATTTATACAGGAACAAGAACTGGGTACAATGATGTTACCAGTATATTTTCTATGCAATTTACTTGGCTGACATAAAAGTCCATTGTAATAAAAGTGTCAAAATGTGTAGGAAAATCATACTGTATTATATATTTTCTGTAAAGTGACCTAACTGTTATGGAAACAGTATGTGCTAGCCCCAGTTGTATACATTTTCTAATACAATGTAGACATGCTAAAGATAAAAATTATTTGTAGTGTTGCCTGCTGTATATTATTGAGTACCTATTACAGTAAAGTGAAACTACCAACTACTGCCTTTTTGTTTCTTTATCACTCAAATATAAACTGTAAATTAATACAAAGATTTTTACCATTTTTTAAATAACTTTCTATTCATTCATCAACACTGATAGGAGAAATTATTTTCAGTAACTTTGTTATTATACCTTGTATTATACTGTATTATATCTTATCAAAATAATTGATTTCTTTATGATAATATAAGAGAGGTAATAGTTTTTTTTTGTAAATCAGGGCTTAGATGTTCGGAATAGCAGAAAACAGAAAGTAATGGCTACAAAAATGCAAGTCTTTTTTCTAGTTTATACAAAAATTACAATAACTAGCCTTAAAGGTTGAAACTCTGAAGTGAAAAAGATAGTACAGCCTCATCACAGTTTCTGCAGAGAGAGACTTTTTTTGGAATCTTTTGCTCAGGGATTTATGTGACTGTATATCGATAATAAGTACATTGTCTGTTGTTCTCACCATACAAGTCTTACATAAGTTTTCATCTGTAAGTTTGGAAAGGAATCAATATTCGGTGTATAGCACTAATCCATTCAACTAAAGTTTACACTTACACAGTATTTGTAAAATGAAAAAAAATACTTAATGAAGTAAGTCATATGGTAGTTTGTCAGCCAAAGGTTACTGTAACCAGTTGGTTTCTTAACTACAAAAAATATGATAAGCATGAACTATGAGAACTTGCCTTTGACTATGGATGTAAAATCAAGAGACAAAAGGTGAGATTTCCTTCAAGATTTTTAGCTTAAATTTTTATTACTTCTCATTGTCTCATTAATCTCTGTCATAAAAGTTTAAAAATTGTTCTATATATATATACACCTAGGAAAAAGTTAAGCACCCCCCCAAATATTTTTCAGGATTGCTTATTGAAAATAAGGTT
>NW_013665804.1:376466-389640 GCF_000517525.1 Limulus polyphemus | reverse complement strand
ATATGTAAATTAAAAATTGTTATTTTACGGTGATAATCTTGTTTTCTTGTGCCCAATAATGCATAATTTCATTTGATAAACACGTTTAGATTGGATGGTAATTTATAATCAGTCACAAGAACGTCGAATCTGAATCACTTGAAAAAAAACACGGGGGTGCTTAACTTTTTTCCAGGTGTATAGTTTAACTTAAGACAAAAGTTTTCTAAAAAAATTTTTATGAAAAATGGAATAATTAAATTATTATTGCATTTTTCATCACCTTCTCAGTTAAAGGTTCCAGTAATTAATTAAACCAAAGAAAAATCACAGATAGATCACTTACATAGTGAAAATTTCCATGTTATTTTTAATCTTAAAAAATAAAGAAAAACGAAAAACATCATATGAATGTAAAATTGTTTTTGAAACTTAGAGTTTTGTGTAATTCTTCCAGTAAGTGAGATAGTGTTTTTTACTCAAAATTATATAGGAATAAAGATGTCAAATACAAAGAGGTACCAAAGCTATCATCTTTTCATTGCCTAGTCTTTTTATACTTACTTTTCAATCCGTAATGATATCACTCGAAGAAAACCACAAGAGGCAAATAATTAATGTTAGATTTGAAGTGCAAAATCAAATTTTCACTGTTTACTGTGTTTGTTTTTATTTTTTTCAATTTAAATATGTTTAATTATTTAATATTTTCTCGTACAGTGAAGAAATTGTTAAGAATATGACCACTGTGAAACTTGTGTGGCATAATTATTAGTTTATGCACTTTCTTTTTAATAAACAAGTTTGCTTTGCAGCAAAATTGAGATAGCTATAGCGTATTCGGCACAATAATAGAATGGTATGTGCACATACTATATAACAGCGTTTTTGAAACTATAGTCCGCGGGCTCTCATCAGATGCACGTGGGAAGGTTGCATAATTACTGAAAAGAAACAGTGTACAGATCGAATTGTAATTCGCTAATATAAAAATAAAATCGGGTGATTTGCGACGAAAAAAAAGTTTGAAAACCACTGCTATACAAGATTTTAACAACTGGTCAATAATGTCTATGCTTACCCGCGAAACATCCAAAAATATATATACTTTTTTCCACCACCCCCTACCCTAACGAAGTAAGAAAACAAGTATGTAATAATGATAATAAATAAATTCCGCGCGAGATGTTAGAATTTTGTAATAATTTAGCGGATGAAATAATTTATAACTGAGTGTGGAATCTCGGTACAGTAGAAAAGACGAAATTAAAAATATATATGTGGTAAAAATATTGAAAAATTTAGTATTGTCATTCCACACAATCTGCTGACACAGTGAAGGCGTGTCATAACTTATTGCGCAAGGTTAAGCTGTCGGATGGTAAGGTTTTGTGGGCATGACCTAGTGGTTCTGTACATTGTAGCCGTTAGTGCGCTATAAGAGTGGCGGTCAAATCCTACTATGCAATTAGAGTAGTCGCAAAGTTGACAGTGGATTCTTTTGACTAGCTTCCTTCACTCTAGTTCTATCAGTTCAAAATTAGGGACATCTAATGTAGATGGAAAGGTGTGTATAGCTTTGCGCGAGTGTCAAAACAACCAATGATAAAAGTTATGCCTTTCTTTAGACGATGAAGTAGCTTTTTTGTAAGTGTTCACTTTTTTAGAATTAGGTATGATTATTATGATTAGTAATTACTAGCACAAACAGGAGCCCATAGGCTGGCTTTTGTGCTAGTCTTAAAATATAAAGAATAAGTCTCGTTTCCATAATCGTCATTAATAGCAGAGTTATGTGTACCAATTTTAAATTACGTTTTAGAAATAAAAAATAAAAACTGGTTTCGCAAGGTGAAGTGTACGATTTACAAGTAAGTTTTATCTGGGGGGAAAGATAATTATATATTTTTTTTTACTCACGATAAACCTTTTAATCTCAAAGTTTTCGTAAATAATTGATATAAATACAGAATGATACAAAACTCGCAAACCGACATGAAGATTTTTATTCCCACCCTAATTAAGCTTATCTAATTGATATATACTTATAAAATTATCAAGCAAAACACAACCTCTTAGATTTTGTACGAAGTATGCTGCTTTAACACGATGGCGAATTCAATAGACTAATGGAAACATTTTTGTTGTTTTTCAAAATCTGTAGTGGGAATTCGAGAGATTTCGACATTTTAGTAATAAAGTTAAAAAAAAAGATCATTGCTCTCTATATAATAATAACAAATTTTATTATTATTACTAGCTAGTAACTAAAGACAGTTTTTTGCGTAACTTTAGTGCCAAAAATTTGATTTATAAGTTTTCTGTAAAACATAGCGTAAATAAAGTAGTAAAATATATCTATGCCGCGCCTTTACAAGGCGCAAGCCCCCCAGTAGCACAGCGGTATGTCTGCGGACTTACAACGCTAGAAACCGGGTTTCGATACCCGTGGTGGGCAGAGCACAGATAGCCCATTGTGTAGCTTTGTGCTTAACTTTAAACAAACAAACAAGGCGCATAAGGTTGATATTTCGAGCTCCGGTTCCAATGGCACAAATTGATGAGAATGGCGACTCATTCTTCCTGGATGAAATGCCAAATCATCGCATCACGTAGCTGGGTAGACTGGAATAGGTGGGATAGTTTGTCTTGCTCAAGAACATAACAGCATGATGGGGCTAACTTCGAACTCGCAACTATTTAATAATGAATCCAAAGCGCGAAGCCACTTTGTCTCTAGTAAAATAAATTATGTTACAAAATTAGCAACAACAAAAGGCTTAGATTTTTGAACGTGTCGGACCGTTATGAATCCATGTTAATAAGAAAGCTTCAAACTAAATTAGTTTGTTTGAAAAATTCCACAGTAGTGTTTGAATTTCGCTATATTATTTTCATGTGTATTTCAGGAGAATGTATATATATATATATATATATTAAGAGAGAGGATTGCGTACGTTATAGTAAAACGAACTTGAATTTGCAAATCAGCAAGCTACGTGACAACCACAGCTGATGTAAAGTCGTGGTGGAATTGAATGTATAACAATTACATACTGACGTTGCTTTGCGCTTCGTAGGTAGTATAATGCCACTGAAAACTGATCACTTTTGAAAAGACTAAGTAACTGCTTTTTTTTTTTTGGCACAAAATATTCTAACACTTAAATGTATTCAGATCGGCTATTTAGTTTCCAAGACGGGAATATCCCTTAAGGTATGTAATGAAATTATATAAGAAAAAAAATATGGATCACTGTGGGTCATCAGGACCATCCAGGAAGAGATCTGCAGCAAGTTGTACCCCTGCCATTGTAAGCAAGACAGTAAAGGGTCTTCTAAAGGGTGAGAATTCACGACCACAAAGATCAATGACAAAAGCCATATAAGTCCTTCAACAACAATACGCAACATAATTAAGGTTTTCTGTCTGTAAAAGCCACAAAAGTCACGAGTATTTCCACGATATATTTGCTCATCCATAGAATATATCTAGCTCTTGCATAATGAATTGGGTTTTCATGCTGTTTCATAAAATAAGAAATCGACAATCCTGTGGATTTCTGTGCAATTGTACTGTTGAAAAGGGTGTTGAGAAACCGTCGTACTTATTTGTTAGGTGAATTATGGAAAGCACACGGGGAGTAGTGGTGTGCTTTGAACGTAACAGCGTTACGACTGAGCATTGTTGCAATAGCTTTGGGCTATTGTTAAACTGCACAGTCGTCAGATAGAGCATGATAGTATGCGGTGACATGGACTGTAACGACTTGATGAGGCTCCAAAAATCGTTTTGATATAACGAACCCAACTCTGTGTATATTCATACCTGTAGTAGAAATATATTTGATTAAATCTTCAAACATACACCCCACCCAAATGAATTACAAAGTATTGAAAAACATACGTAATTGATCAGGACATAAAACTGACCAACAAACTTGTTACAGGGAACTTACTGAAGACGTATATAAAAATAATAGTATTTTTTCAAAATTATTTTGTTGTGATACTTGATAGTTTTACGTTGACATTTAGATTACACCAACATTTTTTTTTAGTTTAAGATATATTTTTTATTTGTTTTAATAAAAAGACAGGGTCATTTGAGAACCTAATAATCATTTCAACGTGGGAATTATAAATATGTTAAAATATTAAAACAGTTCTCAGAACTTCTTAATAATGGTCCCCGAGTGGGTCAGTGGTAAGTTCTGAAACAAATCTGAAAACTGATGACGTTTTTCGCGGTTACCAATAAGCTATAATCATATGTCCGTTTAAAATCTTTGTGTACAGTTAAGTTTGGTTGTTTGAGAGTCAAGCCACACTCCGTTGACTTACCGCTGTCCCATAGGAGGAATACAGTTAAGCTATTCACTTAAAGGATACACAAAATGCTATGAAAAACATCCACACGTTATTTTTTGTCTCTAAAACTAAGGATTATATTTACTTATTCCAACCTCTTGGGTTATCATTGCTATACAACAAAATATGTATATTCTCAAATGATCTCAGTTCTAAGAACCTTATGATACTAGCATTTTTTTATTTGATTTCATCTTAAAATTTAAATGACATGTCAATCATATCATTCAAGAATATTTTAACAATGAGAAAAATAATAAAAAGAGAGATAAGGAAATGTAAACAAAATAGACCTAACACTGGCTGCTAAGCTACAAAGACGTCTAAACTAAAGACCTTGTAAATGTGTTGAGATCAGTAGAGAGCTGAGATAACATTTTGTTTATGGATGAGTTTCCCTCTTGCGGTCAGAGCAGTAGTGGCAGTTTTTTTCATTGAAACTGAAAGGATGAGATAGCAAAATTTCAAAGTAGGTTAAAATATTTTATTTTAACAGAATATTTCTCTTTTTGTAATATAATTTTTACAGTTTTGATTACTATTTTACAGGAAAGGGAGAGTATGTTGCAATTGTTTTGGGTTTTTAAATAAAATTAAATGGAACGTACACGGAGCCACAGTGAGCGGTTAGAATTTGTCTTAAGAGTTAAACTCACGTTTTCATTGTCATTGTATCAATATCATGCCACTGACAACATCGATCATCAAGTAAAACAATCGGTTTTTAATTTAAGTGCTTAGTTTGATATTGATCTTTTTATTTTTAAGCTAAGATCTAATGGAACTAAGGTGCTTACACTTTTTAATTTTAAAATCAATGTACAGCTTTCTACAGTAACAACAAGTGAGTAAGTGTATGTACTAATGAAGAAGATTTTTAGTAATAATATTATTAGGAACTGAAAGATGTTTATCTGATAATAAATAGTATGACCTCAAAATTATAAAAGCATGTTTAATGTTATAACTTCTGAAGTAGTAGTATTAATTGTCTAGGCTGTAACTTCTGTATGACCAGTTTACCTTTACTGTAATGAGATTGGTTTAGGACATCCATAAATGTGTTTTTAAAATTCACCATATTTGTCGTCCTGATGTTGGTTAAAGTATTAAAGTTTCACTAGTTCCACTAAAACGAATTTACAGCAGAAATGTATCTTATAAAACAATAATGATGGATGTAATTTTTAAGTTTTATAAATACAAAAATGCTTTTGAGGAAATGATTTAAACTATTGATCACTAATTGAATTGTATAAGAGGTGGATTAATACTAACAATTGGTAACATATATCAACTCATTTGGCTAAATGTATTTCAAGTTGCCTGCAATCTTCCAATGTGAAAATGCTACATCTACAGCATATGTAGTGTATAGAGTTTTTATAAGGTCCTCAGTAACATTGTATTAACATGATAAGGGACATATAAGGTGAATCCCATAAGCACACTATTAACTTGTGTGATGACATGATACAATGTATAATTTTAACTTACCAATGAATTTGCTGTATGGCTTCTAATCTGTCATACACACAGTAGGTAACTATTAATTTTGTTCAGTATTTGTAATTGTTACATTAATTGTAATTATTTTGAAACAGGCACCATTTAAAATTTTTTTAAAGCATTTGTTTTTTAATTGCATTATATAGAACAACAGTGTTTTTAAAATACTTAGATTTACTTGTTCATATGAAATGTTTTACATCTGAGAACTAATTACAGTAGTATATAATAGTTACTAACCAGAAACAGTCACGTGGGTTTCACATGATGAGCATTAAAAATTATATTTCACCAGCCTAATCCAGTTCACACCAGAATTGTTGTTTTTCAAGCAGTTTGATAGTATGAATAGTGTCTTAACACTACTATGTCTGTTGTATCCCAGTCAGTCTGAAGAACCCAGCTTTTGGTTGAAAGGCCTTGTCAGCACTGAATATTGCAGATATGGTGTGGTTGACATAACAACTAAGGCTGTCCAGTTGACAAAACTGAACTTAAAAAAAAGCAACTCAAAACTAGCCCTTATCATTTAAATACTTATCAAGCTTTCTCCTAAACTCCCTTAAACTTACCATATCCATTATATATGAATGCATCTTGTGTCAAAGCTCAATTGATTGCCCTGTTTAAAAAATAAAACTGTCTTGTATGAAGATGACTCCTACATTGCCAAAATTTATATTTTGTGTTATCTTGTCCTATCATCTCACTATTCAGTATAAAAAAAGCTGGCATTGCATTGACACAATCAGTGGTGCTACTTTAGCGTGCAGTCTCCCGGGACTTTTACACTATAGCGTGCAGTCTACCGAGACTTTTACACTTAGTTAAATAGACAGGTCAGGTCAGGTGGGGTCTTCTATGATCCCTCTAGGGTAGGGGTAATAGGGTCCGGTGGGTCTTGGTAGACTACAAATACTGCGGTAGACCGCACGCTATAGTAGCACCCAATCAATTCCTACAATCTTAACTGCCTCAATCAAATCCCCTCTAATTCTTATATATTATTGTACATTCTTTACATTCATTCAGAAGTACATATACTTGTATATGTTTCCATGTTTATTGTAAATTTATTGTTTCTTATAAGTATATAATATTGCTGAAAACCTTGAACAATGCATCTTTATTAATGTTAACTTTACATAAGTAGTTTTTAATAAATTAATGCAGTTTATTGACTTACATTGCTAAATTTTGGTGTTTAATTCATCTGTGGGTTTGCACTAAAAACAAACAATAAATGAAAATATAAAACACTACAAGAAGATTAACAATATAAACTTTACGAGTCAAGTCAAAAGTTTATTGCAATTTATGATTACACCCTCAAAGAAAAGACTTTGGAAATTTCAAAATTCTATTAAAAATTCAATGTTCTTGTATGCTGTTTACTCCAAATTATACATTTTGATTTTTATAAAATTATAAGTTTAAAAGTAATTCTTAAGAATATTTATGTTATGTTTTATAAATATATAATAAGAAGACAAATATTACGTGCACTTGGAAAAGATGTTAGGGCACTAATTAAATTTAACTTTGAAGGATATTTATTTATTTATTAGCTGTTTCAGTACAAATATAAAATTGCTTTTGTTGTATCAAATGTGATTATAGTATTTCTAGAAACCTGTAGGTCATCTTGAATTGCTAAAGGACTGTTGATGCTCTTTTTCTGCCTTAAAGTGTCTTTATATTCTATCACAATACATTGCTTTTCTGAAGAATACATTAAATGACATAATTATTAGTCAGAATTTGCATGGCAAATGTTTTCTTTCACTGTTATAGTTTAAGTGTTTATTAAGAAGGATATAATACAAGCAGGGTATTTCATGAATTTGTTAGTTTTTTTTAATTAATTAATTAGTTATACAATACCACCCATTTCCTTACAGTTATATCTGCAGGTTTTCATACATAAAGTTACATATACTGTCTGTTCTCTCTTTGTTTTTTAATTCACTAATTAAAATTTCTTCTTGTGTTAAGTACTAGTCAAAAGTGTACATGTATAATGTAATGTTTGTGCATTCTTAGTAATAAAAAGGACAAAGGTTTTGCACTTTGCTCAACATACAGATTGAGACCACTCTCTGCTCAATTCTTTTGTCTCTTATTTAATATGCATTAAAACTCCCTTTTTGTCAGAGTGTCTTGCTGAATTGGAAACATAGCTGTTCTATAATCACCAAAACTTTTGCAGCTAGCTCATAACTGAAATTATTGCATTCTGAAGTAATTCAAAGAATGAAAGTCTGCATGATGTGGTCATGTTTAGGTGTAATTAAACCTTGAAACTGTCAGTATTTGGTGAAACGTCATAATTACACAATTGAGGAAAACAGAGACAATTAAACATTTCACAAACATTTATTAAGAACATAATTTTTAAACCATGGTTGTAAGAAATGAAGTATTTATGAAACATACAGTTGTCTTTGTTTTCCACAATACTGTAAGGTTTAGGTGTAGTTTGTGTTAAAACATTGTTCTAATTATTGTTTTTTGTAACAAACTTGTTACAAAAATACATACTAGTAACAAGTGTTATTATTAACAAATGTTTCACGCATGAATATTTTCATTTTGTAAGTTGTAATATTTGTACTGGAACATCAAGTTTGCAGCATAATATTGTGTTTATTATTTGTGAATTTTTCTGTAAATTTAAATTGTCTTGGAATGTCCATATATTTCTTTTGTGCAAAAACTTTTAGCAGTTTACATGTACATCCTGATAATGCTAAATGATTGTGATTAAACATTCTTCATGGCTATGATGACAGTATCATGACACCAACAAAATACATTTGAGACATAAACTTTTTACTTTCCAGTTTTTCATAGTGTAATCATATTTTTTGCACAGAGAAGGCAAAGTGTAAAGATCACAACGACAAATATTGTTACCCAGTTTAAATAATTTTTATAGCAAAATACTAGTTTTGAAATTGTTTGAATTGTGACAAAAGAAATTTACTATTCAAAATATTTTATTATTTTAAACTGATAGATACTAACTACTGAAAATTAATTTTCAGTGTGAAAACATTAAGTGCTTTTGTTTTTTTCTAAAGATTTATTAAATATAAGCCTTAATATTCAGTACACGTATATCCATTTGGGTGTATTGACTTGTTTACCTTGTTTTTTATTTTTGTCAAGATTCCTTGAAAAATGGAAACTTATGCTAAATATAGCTGAAACTTTAGCAGTGTGAAGTTTACTTTTCACATGTACTGATATACCTGCTGGTTGAGTTGAGCTTCAGTGTAATATAAATTAGCTTGAGTTCATGCATTTAACAAAACTAGAAAACAATTTCTATTCAAGTAAGATGCTCTATTTAATTTCAGAGCTCTTTTTTTTTTTATAAAGAACTTGTTACAAAAAATACATAGCCTCATTAAATGTTGTAATCAACACATTTACTGTGATCTTTGTAACAATGATTTATTGTTTCTTACCTGCATGTTATTTTTTTTGTAATTTATGATCCTTATCTCTATATTCTAAGCTTGTTGATGGGACTTGTGTGTTTTTTTCATGTGTTTAGAAGAACTGTCCAATGAGTGTATACTTATTTTAACTACTATAATAATATAGGAACATTACAAACACTTTATACTCTGCTACTTTGAGTATTTTTACATTAAGTGTACTTACCGGCACTTAATGCTGTCAACTCTCATCCAACAAAACCTTTTGAGAGGGGGGGTGAGATTCATATAGAGGCATAGGGGTTCATCATCCCCTAGAACCTTTTGGATTTTTCTAAAAATGGCAATGCAAGAATATGTGGCCTGGCATTAGATTGTACTGTAGCTTTACAGCACACAATTGAGAAATGTAAAACTGGTAATTTATTGTTTCTTTTAATTTTCTTGGGGGGAGGGAATTGCCCCTCATGCTTCCCACAGTTGGCATCCCTGCTTTAATTCTTTGCAATTAATACAAGTTTCTCACTGAATAACAAACTTCTGTAAGACTTCAATATTTATACCTCATTCTGGTTAATTATGTTACATATATGTGTAATTATTGAATTATGCACATGCCATATGTGTGTGCACATAGATTTAGAGTTGTTTTTAGTGGGAAGGGGATTCAGGGTGGGGTAATCTATCATTATTTTTGTATTTTTCGAGGTGTGTATATGAAATTCTTTCCAAAATGTTTTAAAACTTCAAATCAATAAGTGTCGTTAGTTGTTTAAGGAAAAAACAAACACACACACACACACAGAGCTAATTTCACAAGAGTTTCATCAAGGTATGATTTTGGAATGAAGTAAAGTTTTATCATATAAATTCTTGGCTTAACAAATTCATAAAACTTCCCCTTAAATTCTTGAAAATTTTCTTATACTGCTTATTTGGTTCTTATGAAGAAGACTGCAATTTATTTTTCTACTCTGTTCTTATATTTTTGAGTGATCTTAACATTAAATCAAAAATAGCACAAGTATGATATTATATCTGGCACTAGGTTTTCAAATAAGATAGTTGTAGTTCCTAATATAAAAAAAATCCTGCATCAGTTTATCGCAAGTAAGTGTTAAAAAGAGAAGTAAATGATCTAACTGAAATAACATTACTGAAAAAAAAAACTGTGTTTCACAATAGAAGCAAAGGAAAATCATGCCAAAAGAAAAGCTGAAAGTTTTAAGATTTTTTATTACTCACTGGAAGTTCAACTTCTAGTTGTGTTGAATTTGAAATCCTTTTTGTTTCTTCACTTTTTTCATTTACATATTCATCTATTAATTTACTGTGAAATAAAATATAGTAATTTTCAGTATGTGCATATAATTAAAAGAAATCTTGTAATTGACTCACCATATGAAGTTGATTTATTTCACTCACTAAGTATATGGCATGTAAACATCTTGAAGCTTTATCAATCTTTAAGAAAAAGACAAATATTTTATTTTCCCCTGAATCTCCAAAGTTTGTGCTGTGTGGTGTTAAAGACTGTAGTTGTTCATATTCATCTTGTAAGACAAGAAAAATAAATATACAAGCAGCATCTAATCAATAAAGTTCTTCTTTCTCTAGTATGACTTTCAACCTAAAATCACTATACAAAAGCTCTAATTAGAATGTACAAAAAATTGTATATGAGAACTGACATATAGATCTTGAAGGTTACATTTTTAATTAATGTTTCATAAATCCCTTGCCTGCTGTAAATGCTAATATCTAATCCTCTTACACTTCAAAGCTTTGACACTTTTCAATTAATTACAACCTTCTGCTCATAATGTACAAATCTGGTTCATCTTCGTTAACAAAGAGAGATTAAGTTACGTGTGTGTGTATATTAGTTGAGTTGGATGTAATGTCAGTAAGTAAATGTAACATATAAGTACACTTTTCCTGATTGTATGATTAATATATAGACATAATATAGAAATGAAACATCTGGGATTGTTTCAACAACATCCATGTATTTTTGTCTGTTCCACTAATAAAGGGCTTTATTGCTGTAATAGTTCAGTAGATAGTGATGTTAATAAAAGGTATTCTTGTAATATATCCAGTTGAAAATTAACTTTACAGCTGTATTGGATAGGATAGCAGGAGATTCACTCAAGATATCGGTTATGGAGAAACAGTAAAACTTACCTACTGAGTTGATGTAAAATGAAGTAACAAGACTGAACAAAACGTGAACTACAGTGTTTGTAACCATTTTAGAATATTATGGATTGTCAGTAACTTACTCTTCTAAATCTTGTTCTAGACTATACTGACTAGCTGCAGTATTATCTTAGCAAGTCAAGAAACCTCACATTTACCCCGAGTCACTTGTGATATCCATGTGACTGGTCATTATGTTGGTATTCTTACACTATGCATATACTGAATAACATCCTTCCTGCATGTAACAAGTATTATATCCATTTCCAAGGTAGCTTAGAACAAAATCAGTTTACTGGCATACTTGACCATGTGTTATGTGAAACTGGCATGTTATACAGAACAAAGAATAAGTTTAGAATAAATACTATAATATTACTATATCAGGATCTGTTGCTATTGTTTGGTAGGTAAGGAAGTTGTTACAAAATATTATATCAGAATCTGTTGCTATTGTTCGGTAGGTAAGGAAGTTGTTACAAAATATTATATCAGGATCTGTTGCTATAGTTTGGTAGGTAAGGAAGTTGTTACAAAATATTATATCAGGATCTGTTGCTATAGTTTGGTAGGTAAGGAAGTTGTTACAAAATATTATATCAGGATCTTTTGCTATAGTTCGGTAGGTAAGGAAGTTGTTACAAAATATTATATCAGGATCTGTTGCTATAGTTCACTATACAGATATTTTGCTATAAGGTATATTTTCAGGATATGCTTTCTCAATTATTTAGTAAATAAAGATGTTACTCTAGGGTATTGTTTCAAGATCTCTTGTCAAACTTTAATGGGTAGGAATGTTACTACAGGGTGCCATTTCAGAACATTTTCTCGTATGGTTGTTTAGTAGGTAGGGATTATCCTACAAAGTGTTATTTCAATATATATCGTCAAATTTAGTAGATGGGGGATGATGCTATTTATTGTTATATGAGCATCTTTTGTCATATTTAAATAAGAAGATACATTACTGCATTCTAGTATTTAAATTTCTCATGCCATAGCTTAGTAGCATTATTTCAGGATATGTTATCCTGATTGCTTAGTAAATATGGATGTGACCATAAGTTATCGTATCAGCATTGTTGATTTTATGTTGACGATGATGTAATAAGAACAGTATTCTATTACATTCGATTAGTGTTTTTATTATTCTTATTTACAGCGTCATGCCGACATAAGTTATATTCCTAGGTTTTAATACATTCATTCTTGAACAGTGCGTGTTGTTTTCGCACGTGAAGTCCATCCTTATACGGAAAATTACAAACAATACAACATGAGACAGTTATTTATGTCCGAGGTCAACATATGAAGATCCCAAGTTGAAAAAGAATCAGGAAGTTATAGTTCAGGCTGTGGTTTGCGTGTGTGAAGGTGGCTAGTGATTGCTTTACAAAATTACATAATACAAAGTAAAAGCAACAAGTTACAGGTGTGACTAGCATAGTCTACTTTTGTGTAGCACAGCGTTATATTTGTTTTTTGTCACGTTTCATTGAAAGTGTAGTAGTGACGTCATTCCCCCAGAAACAATAGTAGAAGGTTACAATATAACTAGCTCTAAAAACACAAATTACAAGCCAATTCATAAAGAAACCCGTAACATGCACTGTCACAACATAGTCTTGTAACTATTACAGCTTAGTAATTAACGTCTTCTCTTT
>NW_013665804.1:355715-375636 GCF_000517525.1 Limulus polyphemus | reverse complement strand
AAAGAAATCCGTAACATGCACTGTCACAACATAGTCTTGTAACTATTACAGCTTAGTAATTAACGTCTTCTCTTTATGTCATCTACATGTTACATAAAGAAATCCGTAACATGCACTGTCACAACATAGTCTTGTAACTATTACAGCTTAGTAATTAACGTCTTCTCTTTATGTCATATACATGTTACATAAAGAAATCTGTAACATGCATTATCAAATCGGAGTCTTCAAATGACTATTGTTTAGTAATCACCGTCTTCAGTTAGTGTGAACTGCAATGTACATAAAGAAATATCTTCTACAAAACTCTTGAGTCGCAGGGCCAGGTGTGGTCTGAAGACTAATGTGCTCGAGATGTTAATCTGAGGGTTTATAGTTCGCGTTTCGTTGTCTCAAAAACGCGCTTTGCACATTAGGACCGTAAGTGTGATAAATAACTATGGCCAAATCCCACTCGTCGATCGGATAAAAATTGTATGCTGTTGATCAATTGCCTTCTCTCTAGTTGTTCAAAATTGGGGACAGCTATGCGCAAATAGTCCTTTTTTTCACTGTGTGTGCGGTGAATTTTTGTCCCACAAAGAAACAAGATTTTGGGATATAATTTCTTTTAAATATTATATTTTCTTTATAATCGCACTATACTTTCTACTAATGTACTTAATCGGGATATGCAATAACATGCGTATTGTGTGTCTTGACATATAGAACACCAACAATATTGCGTTAACTATTCATTTTCATCTTGTAAAGTTAAACGCAGGCCCGTGTTATAAACTCCGCCAACATTAATCATTCCTCAAGTTTGTTTTATTCAGTTACTATACTTTCATCATGAGCTCCTAAGCTGCACCAGAAAATTGTCTTTGATGCTCCCATTGGTCATTGGTTTTAATGTTGAGAAAAATGATTCTCATGGAAAAGCCCCCCAGCGGTAAGTCTGAAGGCTTATGATGTTAAAACACATAGCCCATTGTGTGGCCTTGTGCTTAACTACAAAAAAAAACTCATATAAAACTAATAGTGTTGAAGATGGCCAAAAAGAAGAATATGGGGGTAACTGTTTGTCCCAGCCATCCTTATGAGCTCTATATTGAGCGAAACTCATCGTCGGTAATGGATATGATGGGCATAGCATGGCTGAAATATTTTAATACACTCTACATCTTGTTGAAAACCCCCAAGTAAATGAATAAAATATGTAGTGTTTATAAGTATGATAGGCCTAATACTAATGTCTTATGACAAGCATACTTATTTTTTTAAAGTTTAATTTCTCAACGAGATAGATTTATACTTTTTTATTATGTAGAAATAGTCTTTTATTGTGCGCAACTTCTCTACTAAGAACTTTTGGAAAACATTGTTTAATAACATACAGGTAGACTTGAGTACCTTGTTACTAATTTTCCATGAAACCGAATGAGCAAAGGAAACGTGTTCAACATTGTGTGTATATATATATATATATATATATATATGATAAAAAAAAATTCCTTTTTCACTAGAGGTAAAATTGAAGAGATAATTTGAGACGTAGAGGACTAATGTTTGATTGGCTGTACCCTCTGCTGTGAACTACTGTTTCGCCCATTTAACGCTCATCAGAACAGCTTGGGTCAACAAACCAAAGAAATACCATCAGGCCTCTTATTGTTTTTCAATGTGTTAAGCAAACTACACCCCTCTAAAACTATAATAAAACACTAAGGAACAGTAAAGAGTTGAAGATATCCATATAATAAATTCTTTAAAAAAAGAGAGGCAGAAACGAGATATTTATGGAATGATTTTTAACCCTCAAATTACCAATCTCACTATTGATGAGGATTACATGTATACATTATATTATATTGAGTAGGTTTATGTGTTTGCTTGTCTTGGTAAATTATGTGAAATAATTTATTTCCTGTGTAAAATACATAGAAAACTCCAGCGGTGATTAATTTTATTAATTGCAATGTTGACGGTATTTCTGTTTCCATTTTGTACGTGTGAGTGATTCATGTTACAGAGGGTTGAGTACGTTATATTCAAACGATTTTGGAGCCCCACCACGTCGTCACAGCCCATGTCGCAACATCCGATCATGCTCTATTCTAACGACCTTATAATGTGACAATAGCCCTGTAAGAAAAAGTTTCCATTGTAAAACGCTTCGTCTAGAGGTTGTCATATGCTAAGCACACCATCCTCTTTGCGTGCTTTCATAATCCATCTAGTATACGAGGTCGCGGTTTCCCCGCCCTCATTTCAATATAGTCCGATCACACAGAATTCCACAGGTGCTGCGTTGGCTGAATTGTATGTCATCTTATGTAAGAGCAAGAATACACGTTTCATTCTCGGGCTGTTTGAGGTATGCGACGACTGAACTGGAGGTATGAATGGCAGTTTTATGTTGGTGAACCAGTACCTTGTTGGATTTGCTTCCAAACAGAGATCATTCTTGATTATGTTGTGTAGTGTTGCCTGGGGAACATGAACGGCTTTATGTTTGTGGAATCTCGCCTATTACAAGACGTAAAAACTTTGCTTACCATTGAAGGGGTACGACTTGTTGCGGATCTCTCTCTAGATGGTGTATTATATAATCATCGATAGAAATATGTTTTTAGACATAAGAAAGAATTATTAAGATGTTGTAAACCAGAAAAGAAGAACAAAGGTGTTTGCAACCAAGTTTCGTCTATGCCGACACTCCCAAAGTTTCATCTGATGAATTGTTGCATAGTTTAAAAAAGATAATGTGGCTTAAAAATAAAACGTGCGGGAAGATTAATGTAATTTTTTTTCCTCATGTGTTTAATTTGGTTAGAAATAATATGAATGCAAGAGATACGACAAGAAATTATTTAATACTAGCTGACAAAAAAAATAATTACAGGTTAGAGTTTTGTTCACAAAACTCCCCCTTCGTCATAAAAGAAAAACAATCACGCTTTGAGAAAATAAAAATATTTATTTCAATCAGTTGACGGAAGAAGTGCCATCGTTTTCCTGAAATTTGCCCACCAAAAGAAGTACTTTTAGAGTGAGCGTTGGTCACTAAACATTTCAGCGTGGACATTGGTCACTAAATGTTTCAGGGTTGACTTTGGTCACTAAATGTTTCAGGGTTGACTTTGGTCACTAAACGTATCAGAGTGGACATTGGTCACTACATGTGTCAGGGTAGCCTTTGGTCACTAACCATTTCAGAAAGGGCATCGGTTATCAAACGTTTTAAAGTGGCCATTGGCCACTAGATGTTACAAGGCGGAGTTTGGTCATTAAACGTTTAAGAGCAAACTTTGATCACTAAAGGTTTTACCAAAGGCCAGTTTCAGTATATAGACTAATGAAAATATCAGGTCATACTTCTGTTGCTAAGCCAAATACCATAAAAACCATAACATCTGTAACATCTCATGATAGACATAAAAAACACGCTATTGGATCTCATGATAGTTTTAAAAAATGTTCTGTAACATCCCACAGTAGCTAAACTTTTTAATCAGCATATATATTACGTATTCAACATACAACATTATTGGCCTAACAACAATATTAGATTTGTTTTCTTTCAAAGTTTGTAGTGCATACTGGAGGGATTTACACATTGTGATAAAAGTTTAGATAAACGACCTTTACATCTGGAGTGTAAAGGTCGTCTATCTAAACTTTTATAACAATATCAGGTGATAGTTTTGTAGCTAAACGATGATATATATTGTTGAGTATTACCGAAAAAGGAGTGCGACCAAACGACAGACACCGGCTTTCATATAAAAATATCACAGAGATGTAGGAGGCAAATTAAAAGTGTGGGGAGCCGAGCGAAGCGAAAGAATGTACGCCACAGGAGCACCCATTACGGCCGGGGTCCAGGGCTCGCCTTAGGACCCTGAAAGCTCTTGGGTTCTGGATTAAATTTTATGCATTTTCCTGCTATTCCTTTTAGTAATTTTCCTAATTTTGAAGCATGTTTAATAGGACAGATTGAAAACTGGGGATATCTCCGTTCTCGTTTCCTCGTTAAAAGGAACTTGATCATTACAAGATTAAATCTACATATTGAAGCACTGATTCAAAGTATAATTTAACGAGTCGTATTTAATTATGATGACTTTCAGAATTACTACACGTGTTTTACGTATTAAGTAACTTTGGGACCTTTAGTTTATGAGCCAAGTCGTGGGCAAAGACCAAAAGTAGAACTAATTCATATTGTGTTGATTTTAGACACATCTTGGTGCAGGAACTCGCTACAGTTAACCACAACATTTAGAAACGGAGCACGTTTGTTCTCTTCCTTATAAACTAACTTGAAGGTTGAGCATAGTTAATTCATTGGAAAAACTCGCTACCTTGGTTGTTGCGTAGGTGTCTTTGCACGTTGTACTGAATAAAAGGGGGGTGGGTGGGTGTCAACGTATAGTTCAGTGTGGTAATTTCAATCCTAACAAAGAAGGAATAAGCTAAAGCAGTAGATGAAGGATTCCCTCATATTCATACTGTTTCCAATCAAATTAAATACACAAGAAAAAAATAGCGTCTAGAAATAATATTAATCTTATTGTACGTTTTATATTTAAACCACGTTGAAAACTACCATCTCCTGTAAATACGGCAAGTCTTCTAATCCAAGACATATTTATCAGATTAAATGAATTATCCAAAATTTTATACTGGAGAAACAGTCGAAGGGTCATCTTCGGGTCTCTTATGTTTACGAATAGGATATTAATGAAAAGCACGCTTTCAATTTTCATAGTGTTCAAAATATGCATAAATAATTAGATGATACACGAAGAAAAATGAAGGATGCTATAATAATTGAACCATTAAAGTTCCTAATTAAACAGATGCTGGTGTACCCCTATACGTAGCTTAAAGTCGTACCTCGTAATCTACCACGTGACCGTAGTTAAGTTGTTTGACTATTGTAATACTGGTATCAGTAATATACTATTTTGTTCTGATGATGTGTGTAACAACTACGAGCAGGCTATAATGTTTGTTCAGTGTTTAAAATTTATTTAATCCATATTCTGCTTTAGCTGTTCGTACTTATTTTTTATATACATTAATTTATATATTGGAAATATTTAAATATTGCTGATCATTTCTTTAGCCATCATAATACTCAAATAAGTATAATGATAAAAAAATACACCGACGTATAGGTAGGAAAAGTGTATTTTGTGATAATATGGTATCACACGTACAATAAAACACTAATGTGAAGATGGAAAATATGTAGATATTGTTGTTCATTGTGATAATATGGCACCACACCCACAAAAATATAATTATAAAACACACTAATGTGTAGATGGCAAATATCTACTTATTGTTGTTCATTGTAATAATATGGTATTAAACCTACAAAAATATAACAATAAAACACAATACTGTGTAGATGTAAAATGTTTATTTCTTATTGTTCATTGTGTTAAGATCGCAACATACAAAACTATAATAATAGTAAATGTATAGATGGAAAATATCTACTTGTTGATCATTGTGTTAAGATCGTGACATATACAATTATAATAGAACGCACTAATCTGTAGTTAAGAAACTGTTAATTTTCTGGTTGGGTTGTTACTTAACGTTGTACGTTGTTTTGAATTTAATTGCTATTATGACAGGTACTCCTTATACGCTACAGAAATGTAGAACATGTAAACATCCCAGGGAGGGGAAAAATATCTGTGGCTTTTATGGAAGCTTAACCGTGAAATGTTTTCTAAAGAGAACTTGTTCTGAGAAAAACGATACGACTACATTAGTTACTAACTTTGTTAGTAGTTCATTAAGCCTACGAAAAAAGCATTCGCCATTCTTTGTTTAGTGGTCTGGCGTTTAAATAGAATTGTTCAGTGATGTTGATTAGTAGCAAATGTAGGTGTTGGATTTTATCAACGGGTACGAGCATGAGCACTAGGAGTAACATTTTAAAAATATTATACAGATTTTTCAAAGCAAGGAATACTTATGCCACTCAGGATGTGAATTTGCACAAATTGCGTTGTACGAGGTAGTATTTAGAATAAGTAGATGTGTAAACATTTAAGTGTGTTTAGAAATATTCTAAAAAATATTGTTGCAAGTTGTATTAAATTATATACAACGTTAAAATATATTGCACAAATCCGTACTAATACTAGAAACACCTATGTTATTTAAAGAGGTGTGCAGAAATTGTACACATTAAATATTAATTCCTAAGTCGGTCACATGATTTTTGTTATTTCTACCTAAGTCATTGTTTCTCGAATGACAGCCATTTTACGTATGCATGTATAGATTAGAACATTCTCCAGTGACCTACATATTAGGACATTAATCGAGGGCTTTGAACGTATGTACCTGTGTATATATTGCTTGGCCCGGTAGTTCAGATTCTTCTTTCGTATTGTGAGTGAAAATTCGGTGGAGCCGAATGTCACTTAACGAACCTGACAAGCCAGAGAAACTTCATTTCTTGGGCTGTGGCAGCAAGGGTAACCTATTTTCATGGAGGTTGTTAGCACATAACCCCCCTAGCAAACTAAAGGTCGTTGAATTCATGTTTTTTTTTCACAATGTCAGAATACAGATTGAAAATCACGTACTATTTTTAAAACGGTGAGAATATCACTGAAGTAGAAGGGGATTGTTAAGAAGAGCAGCTGGAAGGATATGACGTTCTTAAGCGTTATTTTTCTTGACTAAATTTAGATACTAAATACAGGACTTATTGGGTACGGAATTTCTAAAAAGATAGAATATACAAAAATAATTTATCTACGTGTCTGAGTCTTTGTCCACATACCCACCTATAACCTCTTTTATTACGAAGGAGTGGCTGATGCAGACCTGTTTTCAAAATATCCTAAGCACTCATTTTCTATCTTAACAAGAAACATTATATCTCATTAGGGAGTATTGTCAGTAGATGACTGCATTTTCTGTCAGTAGCACGTATTAGTGCCCCCCAGTGGCACAGCGGTATGTCTGAGGACTTACAACGCTAGAATCCGGGTTTCGATACCCGTGGTGGGCAGAGCACAGATAGCCCATTGTGTAGCTTTGTGCTTAATTACAAACAAAAAAGCACGTATTAGTAACACAGTTACTAGGAGGAATCATTAGTAATATATTTGTTTTTCCAGGAGAAAAAAAAAACATTCTTGTTTATTAACATATGGTATTTATCTGGCGCAATTGTCATGAGCAATATTTTTAATTGACGTAACTGGGATGAACAATAATTGATATTGGTGGATAATTCCTCTTCACACCGTGGTTAAACGAGAACGTCGGAAACTTGTTTTTTTTTTTAGATTGACCATTCCAATAATAGGTTTAAATATAAAACGTATGCGTTGGCTCTAATGTGAAATTGATAATCGTGATAGATTATTACAAAAAAAGTATAGCGATTGTCCTACAAGTACTGAATTGTGATTCTAATCCAGCTGAATGGCGTTAGTGATCCATTGACGAGGTAAAGAATCTCGTATTTTAAAGCATCAATGTTTGATCACGCCCAAACTGAAAAAAGCTCGAAAGAACAGGACTACCATAGCTTTAAATAGAGAGTTAGGTTTAAGCGTGATGTAAAAAGAAAATATTAAAGGTGAATTTTTTTATTTATTTTTTGCCGTCTACTTTGGTTTAAAAGCTCAGCGTAGTATGAGTAGGGTGCATAATATGCCAGTAGCTGAGTTTTATCCAATCGTTTGATTGCATGGCATGTTCTTGTTGATCTTCACAAGCCACGCCCTTTGGAAAAGAACAGCTGTTTCTGCCATAACTTCAGCCAACAACACTTTCATAGATCAAGTTTGATATAGTGTCTAACGTTTCTGTTTCAGCGGCACAAAAATCTTGAGGAGAAGAAAAAACTGTGTCACCTATGTTTCTAGGGTAATTTGTTCGTACAAGCAAGATTATCCTGGCTGTGCAACCAGAATAAGTTTGGATTTTGTATTGTTGTATTTAAAATACTTCGTATGACTCATTAAGTTGTTGCTTCTAAGACATGCAGGCAAAAGAAAAAAAAGTACAAAATGTTGTTAAATGGCTCAAAACAAGAGGGAAACTCATGGAGTAGTTTAAAGATTAATCCATCCACCCAAGTCCTCTAGCTTTTGTAGAGTAGTTAGTAGCTTCTCACTGGCTCAACGGTAAGCTTGAGGGCTTTGGTAAATTCAGGGTTTGATCCCTGCGGTGGCCACAGCACAGATAGTCTATTGTGCAGCTTTGCGCTTGAAAACAAGGAAGCAAACAAAGCTTCAGTATAGTTCCACCCATTTTCTCCTAGTAACGAGACTCTTGTGTCGTTGTTGACGTATTTCTCGTTGTTTGGGTTCAACTTCCATGTCAGCGTGCAACCTTTTTCATGGGTACTAATTCCTGGAGTTGTAACTAGACGCAATAAGCTTACCATAAACAAACACATTATAACTTTATGCTCAGCATGCATCTATAGTGAAGTAACTATATAACGTACTGGTATCAGCAGAATATGAACTGTATTACTCGCATGTACTGTTAAGGACGTAACTAACCAGCATGTATCAGTTAAGTATATATACTTAGCATGTACCACTGAGGTTGTAACTATATATCCAGCACGTAACAGTAACATTATAACTGTATTACTCGCATGTACTGTTAAGGACGTAACTAACCAGCATGTATCAGTTAAGTACATATACTTAGCATGTACCACTGAGGTTGTAACTATATATCCAGCACGTAACAGTAACATTATAACTGTATATCCAGCACGTACCGGTAACGTTATAACTGTATATCTAGCAGGTAACTTTGTAACTGTATATCCAGCACGTACCAGTAAGGTTATAATTGTATATTCAGCACGTACCAGTAACATTATAACTGTATATCCAGTATGTACCAGTAAGGCTGTAACTGTATGTCTAGTATGTACCAGTAAGGCTGTAATTGTTTTTCAAGCATATACCGGCAAGATTGTAACTGTATATTCAGCATGTACCAGTAAGTTTATAACTATATCCAGTAACTACGGTAAGGTTGGAATTATATATTTAGCATGTATCAGTAAGGTTGTAACTATAAACCCAGCATGTATCGGTTAGGTTGTAACTGTATATCCAGCATGTACCAATAAGGTTATAACTGTATATTCAGCATGAACCGGTAAGGTTGTAGTGATATATATTGAGCATGTACCGGTAAGATTGTAGCTGTTTATTCAGCATGTATCAGTACCGGTAAATATGATTGTTTTTATATGTTATTTATTCGAAATATCGTCTTTAATGTAGCTTTTACAAATATAATACAATTTAAGTAGGTTTGATGATTTTCAAGCTCAGTTCAAATATTATGTTGAGAATGGAACTCGAGGTGTTTTAACGCTTCTCTTGACGTATATCCATTAAGGATGCCGTCACGACATCGACGTAAGCACGTTCTGCACGAATACAGTTGTCTACAAGAATTTCTACACGCTGGTTGTCACGGCGGTTTATCGTCCTCCTCAACCGTTGTAAGGGAGAATTCCATCGTGTGCGGCCTGCTAGCGCTCCCAGGAGGGGTCGGAAGAGGAAATTGTGCGATACGGGTCACTTGAGCTTGATTAGAACACTACTTACAGTATTGTTTTCATACCAGCATTGGACTTCGTGTGGTGTTAGATCTCACACAGGTAATCTCAATGAAGAATTCACAAGCTGGCATTTTCTGACTGGAATAGTTAGAATTTCGAGATTGAATTTAAAATACTGCAGTGTTGTGGTAACTCTTGCAAGTTAGAATACTGTAGAAGTATACTACAGTGTTGTTGAACATCTGTGCAGATAAGAACACTGGAGAAGAAGTTTACTGTTGTGTTGTTGAATATCTGTGCAGGTAAGAATACTATAGAAGAAGTTTACTGTATTGTTGTTGAACATCTGTGCAGTTAAGAACACTGGAGAAGAAGTTTACTGTTGTGTTGTTGAATATCTGTGCAGGTAAGAACACTGGAGAAGAAGTTTACTGTTGTGTTGTTGAATATCTGTGCAGGTAAGAACAATGGATAATAAGTTTACTGTTGTGTTGTTGAACATCTGTGCAGGTAAGAACAATGGAGAATAAGTTTACTGTAGTGTTGAAAATCTGTGCAGATAAGAACAATGGAGAATAAGTTTACTGTAGTGTTGTTGAATATCTGTGCAGGTAAGAATACTATAGAAGAAGTTTACTGTATTGTTGTTGAACATCTATGCAGGTAAGAACAGTAGAGAATACGTTTACTGTAGTGTTATTGACTATCTGTGCAGTTAAAATCATGGTAGAAAGCCATGTTGAAGCTCTGTGCAGGTAAAAACACTAGAGAATACGTTTATTGTAGTGTTATTGAATATCTGAACAGGTAAGAACAATGGATAATAAGTTTACTGTTGTGTTGTTGAACATCTGTGCAGGTAAGAACAATGGAGAATAAGTTTACTGTAGTGTTGAACATCTGTGCAGGTAAGAACAATGGAGAATAAGTTTACTGTAGTGTTGAACATCTGTGTAGGTAAAAACAATGTCAGAAGTTCATTTTAGTGTTGTTGAACATCTATCTTGGCAAGAACACTGTAGAAACAGTTCACTATAGTGTTGTCAAACATCTTTGCAGGTAAGAACAATGGCAAAAGAAATTCATTATAGTGTTGCTGAGTAAGAATACTGGAGAAGAAATTTACTGTAGTATTGTTGAATATCTGTGAAGGTGTGAACATTGGAAAAGTTCACAGTAGTGTTGTTGAACACATGTACAGATAAGAACACTGAAGAAGAAGAAGAAATTTGCTGTAGTGTTGTTGAACATCTGTGCAGATAAAACTCTGGTGAAGGAGTTTACAGTAGTGGTGTTGAATATCTGTGCAGATAAAAACACTGGAGAAGAATATTAGTGTTGCTAAGCATCTGTGCAGATAAAAACTCTGGAGAAGGAGTTTACAGTAGTGGTGTTGAATATCTGTGCAGATAAAAACACTGGAGAAGAATTTTAGTGTTGGTGTCATAGACAAGAAATGGAAAGTGAAAAAGTGTAATAAATTCTACAGAGTATTTTGTAGTGTGATGAGTTTGGTCCTTGAAAAAATTACTACTTTTTTCACTTGTTCAGTATTCCTTTTTAATAATTATAGAAACAATTGTTAATCTATTATTGTTCTTAAATCGAAACAGGTTGAATCTTACACAGTAGAGTATGTGTTTGTCAAGGTAAACAAATGTCTCTCAATTTGTGTATGTCTACTGTATGTACTTGGTGTTGGTTTTGGTAAGGTAGTCAGTGGTGACATCATTTTGTGTTTTATACATCTAAGAGAACAGTGTTTACCACATCTGCAAAATATGTTAAGTTTCTATGGTCTGTTTGCTTTCTTCATAACTGAGTATATGGGTAGTCATTCTCAGCTCATTTTACTGTTTCTGTTTGTCATGATCAGGGTGTCATTTGGGTGGGTGGCCACCTTAGCTTGGAAGGGGCCCCAAATGGCAGTTTCTGTGAGTCATTTCATATTAGACCAGATTAACTCGTATATGCAAATTACACCATAGCAAAGGTTAATGGGGGGTCTGCACACTGACTAGGCATTTGACACAAGAAAATAGATGCAAATGACTACCAAAATGTAGTAAAATAGAATATCTAGTTGGGAAATTATTTGTACCACTTGTGAAAGTTCTGTTTGGAACATCTGCAGATAAAGAGTTATGTTGCATCACACCAATACTGTTAGTGTCATATTTTTTGTATCACCTGTAGCTAGAGAGTTATGTTGAATCACAGTAGCATTGTTAGGTAGAAAGTTGTGTCACTATTTGTATCATTTGTAGCTATAATTATGTCAAATCCAGCAACATTATTATGTGGAGAATTATGTTGTACTGTTTGTGTGATCTGTAGATAGAGGGATATGTTGAATCACACTAATAGTGTTAGGTAGAGAGTCATGTTATACTGTTTGTGTCATTTATAGATAAAGATATGTGTTGTAATACCTTTGCCATATTTAGATAGAATATTTTGTTGTATTAGTTGCAACATGATGGTCATTATGTTATTTAAGTAAGTTTAACTATGTATTATATATTATTTGTGAGTGTATAGCATTACTTATGAAGTTTTTCTTGTATTGTTACTTATATAAGTTATAGTAACTTAGATGAGTAAGGCTGTTCTTACATTTACTTTAGATCTAGTACCATACAGCATGTGTTCAAACTGTGTTGCAGCTCAGACTAAGATGATGTGATAGAAGGGACCATGGCAACAGATCAGCAGCAACTCAAACCTACTGCAACCAACAGTAGTCCATTTTCTCGCTCTAAAAGCCTACGACTTCCATCAAGAAAGAAGCAGAATGATTATTCTATCAATTCTCTCACTCGCCATGGCAGCATTCGATTGCCAAAGTCTGCTACTTCATCAAACACAAGTGCCAATAATGATCAGGGAACAGCAGCTAGTAAAAAGAAATTAAAGCCTCTCTATGTATTCCACAAACCTATTCCTCCACCTAAGCCAAAGTTGAATATTGTTTCAATAAATAAGAGTGTACATGATGGGAAAACAAGCAACAGAGCTTCCAAAATGGCTTGTAATCGAGCCATCAGTGCTGAAGACTTACGAAAACAGGTAAACAATGTATCTGTGAAAGTTGTGGAGGAAAGTTCAATGAACATCTCTACATGCAGTTTGCCTGCTAAAACTCCTGATAGTTGCTCAGTTTCTCCAACTTCACGAGGTTCTCCAAATAGCATTCGTAGTGAACGAATCTATTCCTTGAGAGGAGACATGACACAAGGTGCTAAAGAGACTCAAGACTTGAAACCACATTTGAAGAGGTTAACAGAAGAACATGAAAAGCTTCAGGTAATAGAAGTACATTGAGTTTTTCTGAGTAGCATAGCTCTGAATTGTTTAAACTGTTGTTATTTACAAAAACATGAGGAAAATTGAAAGCTGTTTAAAACATCTTGAAGGTTTTACTTAATAAGGAAGATAGGAAATATAAAGAATTAATTTAAATCACTGTCTTAAGTTGTACAGTGAAAGTAAGCAGAAGATACATGCAAAAAAAAGTCTTTGATTTATCAAATGTTATACCCAGTAAAAGTGAATGACTGTTAGAATTTTAAAGCTACTTGGCACTCAGCAGTTTTGATTATTGGTATGTTTTTAAACTTTAAGGAAGTATATGAATTAAAATTGGATTTATTGTTGGTATGATAAGAAGCAGTGAATTTTTACTTGTTTAAGTTTATTCTAAATAATGTTAAAGTTTATGTTAATTATTTCATTGTTAATGTAAGTGGACTGAAGATAAAAGATGAACTGAAAGTTTCACTGGCAGGATTATTAAACATTATACATTTTTCAGTAAAAGAGAACAAATGCATCAAGTTTTTCTTGAATTCAAAATTTTATGAACCATTGTGGCATTGTGTAATAAAATGGGCTGGAATCAACATAACCAGTCTATTTCTATGTCTGACGTTTATGTCATAAACAGAACTTGAAAGGTTCTAATAAAATTTTATTTAGTGGTTACAGAAACCAGAGACATTTGGTTAGTATACATTGATGATAAAGTAAGCCATTATGATTACTGGTCCTGGTACTATCACACTAACTTAGAAGATACTTTTAATGAATAAAGAATTGTTAACACTCCTATATTACATCATTTATGAAGTCTGTTTTATAGCTTTGCATTTCCTGCACGAGCTACCTATATAATATTAAAAATGTAAGAAGTATAAAATGTAGATAAGCAGATAGGGTAATTAATTCATTTGAGCATTGTTACTTTTTTATACAGTTTTTTATTGCCATTGCTTGTATACATAGAAAGTTTGTCTCTTTGAGGTAGACTTTTTTATTATATATATATATATATCTGCGTGTGTGTCTGTATACAGAATAGGTTTGTTTGTCTCTGATACTTTTATTCTGTATGCAGATGGAATATGCTCGTTTGAGAATTCAACATATAGAATTAGCAACTGCTCATTCTTTTGGCTCTCCGAGTTCAAAGAAAGATTTTCCTGGTGCTTCAACTCTTTCTAACTTTGACATCAAACAAACAAAACAAGAAATCTGTGAACGAGAAAACAGACTTAAAGAGCAGCTGAAAGAACAAGAAAATTTAATCACAGGTTATCGAGATGAGGTGGTACGTTTGCAAGGTGAAGCTCGGCTATTCCAGCGGAAATACTGGCAACAAGTATGTTTTATTACTGGCATTGAAAAGAAGTTCTGTCACTAAACCTAGTTTACCTTTGTTGAATGGGGCAACTTAGTACTCCTGATCATTGCTTAATTATCCAGTCCTTACATATATATATATGTGTGTGTGGTGTATGTACAAATATAAGCTTGCCTAAAGATAGATGTTTGAAATTCAAGATATATTATGAGAATGTAAAATGGATTGGTATGAAGCAAAGTATAAGTATTTTTAACAGCTTTTTAATGGAGCAAAAGCATAACCTTGTCTCTTCAATCATACACTAGAAACATTATTTATAACTTTAGATTATGCATTTATAAACTGCTCTGTGTGTGAAAAATTTAAAGATTCTGCTGAACTAGATGTCTGTATAACCATTGTCAGATCATCTAAATGAAGTGAGAGAGAGAATACCTGCTCAGAGTATGAATCGTAAAATTCAGTAACAGTGGTACAAATGCAACTGCAAGCTTTCCACTGAGCGTATATTAACTACTAATGTATAAGAAACCTTCATTTTGAAAGGCAGGTAATTTTTTTATGGAAATAGCTCATACATATATAAGATATAAATCCTTTTTTCATTTTTGTACCAACTGCATTTTTATTTCTCTCCTTTATTTTATCCATATCATACAAAATTGATTTTGTGGCATTGAAGAGCTTCTGATATCAAAGCCCCTAGTCCTCTTCAACCATTTATATATATATATATATATATATATATATTTCACAAATGTATGACTTCAGCAAGAGTGTGTTTCAGGAACTGTGTGTATTCAGACTGTGCTTGGTTTAGGTTTGCTGAATATCAACATTAAAATAGGGTTCTTACTGGTGAACATAATACATAATCTGTAAACCTGTATATTGGAAAATTAGTGATGTTTTAATTGTGAAAATATATGTGTCCAAAGACACTGATATACCCGCAACTGTGAATTGTAATTTTTATGGATATGACTATATCCATTAAAATACTTCATCAAAGGTTCTCATTAGATTTATGCTTTTAGTAACATTTAGTGATCAAATAACAATAGTACCAAACAAATATAAAATACTTTAAGTATGTGCCTAACCTCTATATGCACTAAAGTTGCGCTTGCTAGTTTAAGTCAGTGCAAATAGGGAATAAAATTTTTTGAAAATACATTTAATTAATTTCTTTTTTGAATAAAGTTATCAGAATAAAAAAATCTATTTACGGACTTAATAGGTTGGGAGCCATTGCTATTTTGAGAGTATGTGGATCATCTATTCTCCCAAAAAGTAAACCAGCAGATTATTTTCAAAGAATTAATCTATTCTTGTTTGTTTAATTACATGTTTTATATAAAAGGACTTAAAAGTTACTGCAATGTTTCTTGTAACCTGAATAAATGTATCTTATGAGTTTTATTTCAGGGAATTTACTGCAAAATTTAGTTCTGACTGATATAGAAAATGTTCTCAACCTTGTAACAGTTTTTTTTGTATGTTTTTTAAATTTCTGTAAAAATACCAGGCTCCCTTACACATGAATTATTCCTCTGTCATCTTTAAGGGAGGAATATCACTTGTCAAAAGCCAAGTATTTTTCTCCATAAATGTTACCTTATTCCTTCAACAACAAAAACTGAACACAAGAGAATGAACAAGCTCTATTAAATGAAAAGTGACTGCTCCACTGAATAATTCTGTTTGTTGTAGGTGATGAGTTGTGGAACATCAGAAGTGGAGTTAGAGGATGCTTTACAACAGATTGCTTGCCTCATAGAGAAGCTAGAGGACAAACAGAAAGGTTAGATCAGAAATTGTATTACATATAAGAGAAACAAGTTTTTTATTGGACTATATACCTCATACAGAAGCTGAAGGATAAACAGGAAAGTTAAATAAAAACTTTACTATTTGTAAAAGACAGTTTTATTATTGGACTGTTTACCTAGTAAAGAAGCTAGAAGATAAACACAAAAGTTAGACTTTCAATAGTACTACATGTAAGCTAGACAAGTTTTATCTTGGACTCTATCTCTTACAGTAGAAAAGCTGAAGGACATACACAAGGGTTAGATCAAAAGCTGTACTAAGTGTAAGAGAGATATGTTTTTTATTGGGTTGTTTACTTCATAGAGAATTCAAGTAAAAGTTGTACAACATGTAACTTAAGCAAGTTATTTATCAGACTAACTACCCCATAAAGAAGCTAGAAGACAAACAAATAGATTAGATCAGAAGTTATATTATGTTAAAGATAGATATAATTGTTATGTCTGCTGTGTATTTTCAAGACAGTGTACTTCAGTGATGTCATGTAGTTAAATGTTTTTGAAGTGACACTGTCAGAATACAAAGTACTTTTATTATCAGTGGTAGGTTAATAAAATAATCATTCACATAATAATAAGTAGAATGCCTTGTACTTTTCATATTATTAAACTTCTGCTGTTACTTTTATATAACTTGTTGGTTTTCAATACAAACAAATGTTTAGAACATATTTACTCAAATGTTTAAACATGGACTTGGGATTTTTCAAACAGCATATGGAAAGCATTTGGGGAGGGATTTGTGCCTACCTGTGGCCTATAGGCATGACCCCACTGATGTACATTTTTTGTGTGTGGAGACTTTGATAGGAAGTAATTCCAAAAATACATACCAGTTTTTTATTGTATTTGAAAACCTTGTATGTGTTTCTTTTGAACAAGTTAAAGCTGTTATATTCTTTTGTGGACAGTGAAATTCATTACGTTGTTTACATAATTAAGATGATTTTGTTAACCAAACTAGTTTTTTACACCATATGAAGAGAACCTTGATCAATCATAGTTTTTGTTCCATACAAGGACATTAATAAGCCTAGATTGATTATTATATACGTAAACATTTCACAATCATGTGGGTGGTAAGCACATCTGCTTAAAAAGGAAAGAAGATAGGTTAGCAAAGAATTTATGAGCAATACATATAAAAGTTCAGAAAAGTCAAATAACATTTGAGTTGTGACTCATCCTCCAACACCTACAAGAATATTTACATTTCTGTTAAACTGGTTTTCTGTAACCTGAGGTTAATACAAATATGGTGTTATAGCACTAACTTAATAGACTTAAGGTTTCTTCAGCTGATAAGTGGGTGGGATTTGAATTAGTATCTACCTTTGTACACAGATTACTTATGGAGAAAAAAAAAGATCTTGTTTTCAATTAGTTTCCTGTCATATTTTGTAGCACAAGGTTAGAAGCAGTCTTGTGGTGAGAGTTATACTCCAAGATGCAAAAACAAATTATAGCTAATAAAGGTATTTATTTGTGGATGAATAAATTGATTGCTTTTAAATTCACATTAAAATATAATATTTGCAGAATTGTTTTCTTGGATCTATAAAATTTTTTCTTTCCTTCTTTCATTTCACTGGAACATTAGTCAGTCTCTTAGAATACTGGACTATGTGTAACTATTTAAATTTTGTTTGTAACCTAGGTACAGTGTAGCCCCCTTATAACGCGATCATTGGGGTTCATAAAATGTCATCGCGAAACAAGCGGGGTCATGCTAAATCGGGGTTCAAGAAAATCACTGTTCAAACTGACCTAACATCCTAAAACACCTCTATTTTCACCCTCTTTGACTAGTTTTTTACACGTTCCCTTTCTGGCAAGTAAATTACCTCTGAATTAAAGAATTTTGCGAATGAATTGATGTTGCTACAGTAGAAATTAAAACAAAAATTATTTTTTAGTAGGCTTTTTAATAAACAAAACAACAAATAAAAACATTCAAGAATATTAGCAATCATCAACAGAGTGCCACTGGTGTAGCTCTTCTTTGCTCCATTCAGACAGCTTCTTTGCCTCAAGCATATCTTCCTCTGTGAAGCCGTACAAATCTGTCTCATCATCTTCTGTGGTGGATTGCCGTGATGAAAAGACTAGCCCCAGACCCTTCTCCCAGAATTTCTCTACACACAACAAGCTGAATGCTGCCCAGGCTTTCCCACCTAAGTGGCAAACTTCCTTCATGTTCAGGCTTTTCAGATAGGCTTCAAGCATTGTTGAAGAATTTAGTGAAAAAAACGTTTGAAATGCATTTAGGAGGTTTTAGGAATTACACAAAGGAAATTGAGATTTTTTAAAATTTTAACATGAAAATCACTTTGCACTCCGACTAGTTAAAAAAAAGAATCAATATTTTCACGGACAAATTTAAGTAAAAATACTTTATTAAAAAAAGCTGATTTTTTTGTGCAAAAGGCTTCTGATGTTTACTCTAAGTCTATAAAATTTTGTAAAAATACACTTAAAATATTAAAAGTTATTAGTACATAAACTATAATGAGGTTATGGTTACGAGGTAGGTCCCAAGGACCGTGCCTGTGTCGAAAGAGTTTTAATTAATGACCCATCACATTATATCAAAATTTGCGTTAAGTCAGGGGACGTAAAATCGGGGTTTTACTGTATCATGTCCAGAATTCTTTAGATTTTTAGTTAGGTTCAAAAGTATGAGCATGATGTCTACAGTTTCATATAGAGTATCCATTATTTCCACTGTAACACATTAATTAACTTATTACTTCAGTAACATAATCATTTACTACTTATTCCTGTAATTTAATCACTAATTACTTATTCTTTAACTCTTACAATATACGTAATTACTCTTCTGTACTTAAATCCTGTTTTAATATATTCACTCTCTTCTCCTTAAATCCTACTGTAATATCATCACTTGTTTGTTCTTAAATCCTATTGTAATGTAATCAGTTGTATTACAAAGCAACCACTGACTGTTTATTCCTGAAAATAAAATGCATGGTAGTGTGTCTTACGTCCAAAAAAACAACGTGTGGGGCACACTATGTGTTATTAACAGGAGTGATGGTTTAGCAATTTTCCACCTTCTGTAGCTTGGAATATGGTAATCCAAACTACCACATATTTTCAGTGGATGTGTTCTACTGGAATATTACTTCACATACCAAAGTTCAAGACAATCCATTAAGAAATACCTGAGATATAACATCTCCAATTTTGATTGAGTTTTTTTCCTTTTTTTTGTCTTTGCACCAAAAGTACTGAAACTTTATTTGATAGAAAAACATATTTATCTTTTATGGATTTTTTTTTTCAAATTTGGTACACTGATAGATCTTTTCAACCTACAATTAGTAGTCTCATCTGGTGTAAATATAAGCCACATGTGCAAAGTTATTCAACAAAAACTGCTCAAATTTAACGAAAATTTTTGCTCATGCCTATGCAAAAAAGTCGCATGAGCTGTCAGTCTAACATTTTTACTACAGCTTCACCTCAGAATAAAAGTGGATTGTTTTTAGTTTTTTGTCATTTGGATTAAAGATGGTTGATTTAGGGCAGCAAAAATATAAGGTGAAAGGACATTCAGATACATAAGTATTGGTTAGGCCAAGCAAACTAGATTAGCAGTTTCTAGCTCAAGATTTGAAAAAAATCATACAGGTGGACAGTTATTATTGATTATTCACTGCCAACTTTTCAGCACAAATTTACTAAATTTTATGAAATTATCCTAATTAAAAAGCGTTTAGCAGCAGGTGATATTAGCTTAAGCAATTAGTATAAATAATGATGCTTGATACGGCTGTACTGATTGGATGGGGGTGATGACAAGAAACTGTTAATCTAAATTCCATGGCATTAGTATAAAGGAAGTTATTA
>NW_013665804.1:334067-355576 GCF_000517525.1 Limulus polyphemus | reverse complement strand
AAAGAATCTGGCTGGTTCTGTAAAGTAAAGGTTTGTTCCCAATAATAGGGTTACGATCCTAAAGTTAATGGTGGCTACTATTGCGTGTCACTTTCTTATTAGTTAGCTAGGCCACATATTTTGTTTTACCCACCATCATGCTACAAGTTGAACAAAAAATGTATGAATATTTTCTGTAAAATTTTCATCAATTTTATAAATGTAGCTATCAGTCTGGACACCAGTTTTGATTTCATTCCTTTAAGTCACGCACCGAATCCTTTTTTGGCTGCACCTTTTTTTCACACCTAAGGTTTTTTTTTATTATATTATATTATAATGTATCCATTATATGTTCATTCCTGAAATTGTATTATAATGTATCTACTATTTTTTCATTCTTAAAATTGCATTATAATGCAACCACTATCTATTAATTCCTGAAATTATATTATAATATAACCACTATCTGTTCATTCCTGAAATTATATTATAATATAACCACTATCTGTTCATGCCTGAAATTGTGTAATAATGTAATTACTCTTTTTATTCCTGAATGTTTACTATAATATCATCATTTGAAATCTGATTTTCAAACAAGACCCAAAACTCGAGCAATTTCAAATAGTTCACTATTTTTTTTTCAGGAGAATAAAGGATTATGTTTAATGAGTGTAATGAAATATATAGGCACAGATGTTGACGTCTTGTAAACTGGATGTTCAATATGAGTTAGCCTTGAGAACAAGCCAATCATAACCTGACACCAACAACTCTAGGTTATGATTGGCTAGCTCTCAAGGCCAACTCATATTGAACATCCTGTTTGAACTTCTCGTTTGAAAACCTTTACAACTTTTGAATGTTATCCTGTGTGATAACTTTTTAATCAGAATTGTTTGAAATATAGTATGAAAGATTTAACAATATTTTAGTTGAAGATATTTTTGCTGCAGAAGTTAATTTGTCCACAATATTTTTATAAAGAATTGTTACCTCTTTATGTGGTTTCATCTCAAATTTTCCTTTTTATTGTTGTTGTCAACAGGGTTGAAAGTGTGAACATCTCCTGGTGAGTCAGTAATACATTTATGAACTTATGTTCCAAAAGTCCAGGGTTTGATTCCCCTTGGTGGACATAGCAGATAACTGAATGTGACTTTGAGCTAAAACAAACACAAAAAGTGTGAAATGTGTGTGGCCAGTTAAAGGCTACTTGGCAGTTATATTTTAAAAACCATATATTTACTTTAGAAAAGTCTGATGTCATAAATTTTTGTTCATCTTTTTATTTAGACCTACTTATTTTTAGACTAGATGTTTCTAGATAATGGCATGGGCTTAGTGGGTGTAATGGAAATCATTGCAAAGTTGTTGCAGTTTGTACATATTTTGTACGTAAAGAGAAATATTCTCACCTCATTATCTGTCTAGTTCATACCTTAAACCTGCTTGCTAAGAACATTTTCAAACTCAAAACTAAAATCAAACTTGTAGAGAAAAGTCAACCACATTCCAAAGTTCTACCAAGATAAACACATTTAACAAGTACTCAAACATAGTGATTTTGAGAAAGAGGGAAAAATATATTGCTTTTTCTTTGCTTTCTTTACACTTAAAAATGCAGTTGAACCAAAGAAAATTTTACATAAAATACTTTTCTAGAAATAGAGCATCTCTAATAATGGGAAACTACTTCTACTGTATTGCAGTCAGTTAACTTTTAACTCTGGACTTCTTGAAATAGACTTTCTCTGTCTTACAGAGTTGAATCAAGCAAACATTAAGATTCAGCAATTGGAAGAGCAGCTTTGTTCTTGTGATCGTGAGTTGCAGCAGTGTCGAGATGCTATTGATGATTACCAGAGTCAGCTTGAAGGTGCAGAGGCTCAAAATGTTCTCCTGCGATGCCAAATCAAAGATCTTGAGGGAGATTTAGCAGAAGGACGAGATAGTCTTGAGTTTCTTCAAGTAGAGAGATCCACACTGACAGAGACAATACAGGAGTTGGAACAAACACTACTGTTAGCACGGGAGAAAGCGAATCAAGATAAAGCTTATATAGATGAGCTAAAAGATCGTTGTCAATGTCTTTATGACAAAATACAAGACAAAGAGTTTGTGTGATATGTTTCAACATTCTTAATACTTAATAGTGTTGGATGTACTTCTAATCTCTCTCTACTTTTAGATAAATTATATATCAGTTAAAAACTTTGTACTTACTTTTTCTTTTTTTTATTAATATTGAATGCACTTACAGATTACAAATTAAATCATTTAAAGTCTCAGTAGTAATTAATAAGTCACATTTATTCAATAAATAAAAACTATGTAGTTATTTAGCAATCCAGATTAAAAAATGAGAACATTTAAGACAATTAAAATGATCAATTATAAGGAGATTTGTTTTGTTGATATAAATAATAGTTCAGATTTGTGTTATAATTGATATTTACAGCTTTGTGAAAATATTTCTTTAAAATATTTAACTTTGGTGAGATAGAATGTCTATGTATTTGTGACGAGTATATTTTACATCAACAGGTTACAAAACCAAGTGCTGCAGGCCCAAATCAGTGCAACTGAAGGCCAAGCACAAGACCTGCTATTGAGCCAAGGAGCAGAACTCAGTACAATTGCTCTTGCTCTAACACAGCTTGGTTATCATGCGCATGCTCTATTAACTACAATAGTTGAGTATGCCGGAAATGACTTGCAACTCAACCAAGAGGTTTGTTTAAATCATTGTTATGTTTACATTTTACTGTTAGTTTTCTGAATGTGTAGTTTTTTCTATTTCAGCAGCAAACATTTGGTACATGGTAATTTTTTTTAAAGTTTAGTTTTCTTAACCTGTTTATTAGCTTTTTGTAGAAAATTAACATATCATGAAGTTGAATATCTTAGATATTGTTTCATGTTTCTCATGTCACTCATAAAATATTATAATTATTTCCTTTATATTTTTTCAGACTGATAATAATGTTGTTGTCTTGTGACAAATTGTTAGCTAGTTTTTAGAGTACAAATCATAACATTTGATTATAGAATCTTAAGTGATCATTCATCTTAGGATACCACATTTACTAGTATCTAACTAGTTCAACTATATTAATATTCTATATGTCCTGGTAACTAACTAGTTCAACTGTATTGATATTTTATATGTCCCAGTGTCTAACTAGTTCAACTATATTAATATTCTATATGTCCTGGTATCTAACTAGTTCAATTATATTAATATTCTATATGTCCTGGTATCTAACTAGTTCAATTATATTAATATTCTATATGTCCTGGTATCTAACTAGTTCAACTGTATTAATACTCTATATGTCCTGGTATCTAACTAGTTCAACTGTATTAATAATCTATATGTCCTGGTATTTAACTAGTTCAATTATATTAATACTCTATATGTCCTGGTATTTAACTAGTTCAACTGTATTAATACTCTATATGTCCTGGTATCTAACTAGTTCAACTGTATTAATACTCTATATGTTGAACTAGTTAGATACCAGGATTATATTAATACTCTATATGTCCTGGTATCTAACTAGTTGCACATAACAGGGATTGAATATGAATTTTAGCCTAATAAATTTTGAAGTTTGCTACTGAACTACCAAGTGGCATTACTTTAATGGTTTAATTTTAAATCTAGGTAAGTTTTAATGAGCTGATAATGCAGATACAGTGTAAATTAAACTCAAAATATTAATGGTGTGTATTTTTTGTGATATTAAAATTACAAAATTTATTGGTTATGGTTCTTTACTAGAATAATACCAGATTTATCATAATTAGTTATCAAAACTGAAAGGATTTGCTGTATGTTTTAAATCTTGATGCATTAAGCAAGTTGCTTCCTTGTAATAAAACTTGTTAGAGCTTGCTATAAATTATTGGTACACTATGTGCATACCACTTGCACATATTTAATTTGTACTTACCAAATGTATTATGTTTATGACATAATTTAATCCTTTTGTTTTATGAATTGTTTTGTTCGATTAGTAATTAGTGTTTTTGTTAGGTCTTAGATGAGATTATTTCTGATGCTGAAGATACAGATTCAGATGCTAGTGTTAAACATCCTGAAGAAACAGAAAATAACGAAGCTGATCATAATTTCAAGTTTAAAGAAAAGAAACTAAAACAACCATCTGATGAAAGATGTGGAGACATCAAAAAAGAAATAGTCATTGCTAAACCAGTCACAAACTTTCCTTCAAATGCATCACAAAAACAAAAACCGGGTTCCTTTGTTTGGTCAGTGATTCAAGCCTTTGAAGGAACAAAAGGTCAGTCAGACCTTCATTCCTCTACCAATTCCTTAAAAGAAACAAGTCCAAAACTTTACCAAAAGATATATAAAACTCATGCTGTCAGCCACCAGGAGGAAAAGACCACAAGACTCCTGAATGGTGAAACTGATCAGATCTGTGATGAACAATTATTGTTCAAAGATGTTGGTATCCCAGACAGAAAAATTCCTGGAAGTGCCTTCAGGCCCATAGGCCTTGCATCACCCTTCTGTTCCACTTCAGTAAAACCACAACAGAATGGGTTACAGACTGATCTCAACAAACTCCAACATGAAGCTGTTGTTGAAGATTGTAATGCTAGTAAACAACCTCGCAGTGGTTCCTTGGAGAGCATAGTGAAAAAAGTGAACCAGCTTTTTCAAAAAATGGCTAAGATGATAGAGTTAATGCATGAAAAATATAAAACCCAGCTTTTTGCTGTTTTGGAGGAAAAGTAAGTTATGACTTCAACTAACTTCTGATATTTGTGTTGGATTTTACTCATTATGGATGTAATTTGATTATTTTACATTTCTGCTTAATTATGATGCAGTACAGCAAATAAATAAAACTAGTACAGAAGTTTTGCTGTTGAGTTTGAGAGACTATAAAGTTCACATCAACACTAATCATTCTTCTTTAGATGTTTGGATCTACTAAGATTCCGATAACTAATCTGAGTAAACATAAGGAAAATTTAACATTGAATAATAATGTTTGATCTGTATCAAATATTTACTATCTAAGATATTGTAATAGGAATTTATTTGTTATTTTTTGCGAACTGTATATACATTTGAGATATTACTATGAATATAGTATCATTAGGTCTATAGGACAGACAAATGAAATCTTTATTTTCTGAAATGTTGTAACTTGTATAAGTATTTTTTTTTAATCTTGTATTTTAGCTCCATGCAATTTGATTAGACTTTTCCACATATCAATTCCTGCTAATGTTTTTTTTAAGATAAAAAAAAAAATTAAATGTAACAGAAATCTTCCATTACATCATCTGTGTTGTATGTTCTCACCCACCTATCATCATAACTACAAAAGTTTAGTTTTTGTAAAGCTTTATTTATGTTTCAGTATCATTTGATACCATGTAGACATTTTAGAAGTAGAATTTTAATGGACTGCTTCCAATCCTTGTTTCTTGAGTGGAAGGACCTGAAGAAAACCTCAGCAAAAATACTTTTCCTCTCGAGAAACAATAATTTCCAACCTTTATTTTTGAAATTTAAAGTTTTTATGTTTAATGTATCATGCTCGTGTCTGCGTTGAAGTTCAGTTTTTATCGTAGATCACCCAAATGGAAATCTCACAGTTGTTAAAAATTTATTTTATTATATGAAGGTGAAAGTACCTGAAAATTGTAAAAAAATTGTCATAAAATTTGCATAAAAACAAATTGATATGATGCAGTCTGTCAATGATACATTTGGCATAAAAATGTACACCTAAAAATATCAGAACGTAAATTGAAAGGTAATTTTTTTCTATCACATAAACTATAAAAATAACAACTTCCATAGATAAATTACTTAGTCCATTGGACTGACCCCATATTGAAAAACGAATGTTGACTTGAATTCTGAATCTACCACATGTATCTACACAAAATTTGACAAGTTTTTATTCAAATGGACAAATACAATGTACACAAAAACCAAATGTGTTATAAATGTATTTATACTCAAGGCATGTCTGTGAATTGTCAATATCAGTCTGACTGATAGTTTGACAAATCAGAGTGCAAGGTAATGTTTATGTGAAGAATAAAAATACTTTTGTCCATTGTACAGTTTGCATGTTGCATTTTCATAACCTCTAGGACTGCCAAAATGCATATTTATGGTTTGTTTCAGTATCCCTGTACACTGTATCTAGTATTTACTCTCCTTTACAACAAACTATCACTAATTCAGCAATGTAGGATAAAACGAATAGTTGATAATTGACATCAAACACATAATACAATGTTGAATGGCATGCTGTAAAAGCATGTGACTTGTGCACATTGACCCTCACTTGAGCACAGAGTTAAATTGTTAATGTGATTTATGAGAATATTTAGAATCTGAAATCCAATCTTAGTAACATATGATGTAGCACAACAGAGTGCTGTTATTTTAATGTGCACTTTTAGATGTACACATTTGTCACATCTGTTTATTTTATATTAGTAAATGTCTGAAGAAGAAAGTACAGTTCTTGGAAGAAAAACAAGACCAACTTCAGAAAGAGGTAGAAGCTAAAGATGATGTTCTTGAGCACACAACAGCCAAACTTGAAGAAATCTCAGAGAAACAAAAGGAGGAATTGGAATCCCATCAGAAAGAAATGGATGTAAGTTTTGACTCGTTGGTTGAACAATTTTTATTTAAAAAACAGAGCAATGAACATTATACATAGGTTTTTATAGTGGTTGATTGTCAAAAAACTACCAAGAAATGTTAAGATGAATAATGTTATATATGTGGATGGATGTAAAACAAAAAACATTGTGAATGTTAAAGAGAAAAAAGCTATATTTAAATTCTTCAAGTGGTATCCAACTGAGTAACTAGATAGGAATATCTAAGTAGGTAAATAAGGTTGTATATAAATATTGTAAAACTAATGAACACTGGTGCAAACTTAGATATTAAAATTGTATGATACATGGAAGCATCAGTGCACTCTAATGAACATTAGGATAGCAAGATATTAAACTATATAACACTTGGAAATCTGTAACATTAAATTAGACTAATGAACAATTATATAATTTGGTATTAAAATTGTACAACACATGAAAAACTGTAATGTTGACTGATGAACATCACTACAGTTCAATATTAAAACTACAGCATACCGAAGTCTGTAGCTCTATCTTGGCTTATTGAAGTGAATATATAGTTGAAATACACAAGTCATTAATTTTGATTTATCTTATTGAGCATTAACAAAAACTGATGTTTCATTTAGCTTAACAAACCTTGACAAAAACTGTTATTTCATTTAATTTTGATAAGCATTGACAAAAACTGGTGTTTCATTTAATTTTAATAATATGCATTAACAAAATCTGATGTTTTGTTTAACATCACAATCATTAACAAAATCTGATGTTTTGTTTAACATCACAATCATTAACTAAAACTGATGTATCATTTAAGTTAACAATCATTAACAAAAGAACTAGTGTTTCACTTAACAAAAACTGATGTTCATTTAACTTAAAACCCATTAAAAGTTTTCATTTAACTTAACAACCATTAATAAAACCTGATGTCTCAATCTTGTTTTAATATCCCTTTTATGAATTCAGCTGCTGCAAAAACAGGTGGAACAGATGTGGGAAAAGAATCACTGTTTGGAAGCGGTTAATATTGAACAATCTCGGCAAATAAAAGAGGAAATTAAAAAGACATATGAAACGGCTCCACAACAGATGGGAATGGAATCTATGGTGAATGCTCTGACCATCTGTGACAAACTTGCTCTTAAACAGGAGGTATGGTTTTGCAGCTGTTTCACTCAGGTGATGAAATTTTGTTATACACACACAGAGTAATATTTCAAACAGGTGTGAATTTGCAACTTTTTCATACATATGATAGACTTTTGCTATGCACTCATGATATTTCATACAAGGATGTAATTTTGTATCTCTTTTGTACAGTAGATATTACTGAGATTTTATTTTTTTGTGTTACTCAGTAGTTTTCAAACTCGGTATAATTTTAAATTTTATTGGCTGCATAACTGTGCTGTTGAAGAAATAAGAATATGGCCTTATCCAATAACTGGTGAGGTTTTAAGAAATTGAGAAACATATTTGTGTTTTATGTTGTGCTTCTTGCAGAAGAGTTTTTCTTTTTATGTGAAAAACAGATAAGAACTAATTATTGAAATATAAATATTTCAGCCAGAATATATATATATATATATATTTATTTTTCCATCTCAGATTGTTTGCCTAAAAAAAGCCTTAGAAACAAAAGGGGAATTGCTTCATAACATGGATGACAAGTATGCTCGTAACAAGGAAGTTTGGGAAGATAACTGTAGGAAGGCAGAGATGGAAATTCAGATGCTTGATGATATAATTTATCAGTGTATTGATGTAAGTGGCAGACTTCTTTCGACAAAGAGAGTTAATGCTCTATTTGATAAATTCAAATACTACATTAAATGCAGAACTCTGTAGATTTTATTTTTTCACAATTCCAAGTTTTCTGTGAGAATAAATTATATATATATATATATATATATGTGAAAAAAATTGTATATATATAGATAATTTATGTGCATTTATAGACTGTGTGTTTGAGTTCACGTGTCTGTATTCCAGGAACACATTTTACATAAGTTCACCTTTATCTCACCAGATTTTCAAGGTTCAGAAATGAATTAATGGTACATAATAGTTCAATGACTGCAACTTGATGTTTAAAAATTTAACTAACAGCTAATGATTAGTAAGTTATGGAAACAAAAAGTTGAAATTAAATATCTTGTTAGAAAGAATCAGGAAACTTACGTGTTTGAAAATTTAATGATTAGATATTTTACATATCTTGCTGAAGATGACTTGCTGTTTTATGCGAGTCACAGTTACAGTTTGATAATTTTAATACAGTTTACTTGCAGGTTTGTCTTGTTTATATTCAAATTACTAAAATGTATATCAAGTATAAACAACCAGATAATGCTAATAAACTAAAAATTATGATTATGTTTTTAACTAGCTTGTTAGTGAAATATGTGTTGTATTTGTAAAACAATATAAAGTGTTTGTTTCTATTGTTTTAATCTTTTAAGTTTTTTTTTTGTCTTTACACTTCCTGCCATTTACTCTCATGCAGCTATTTCTCTATTTTCATATAATTCATGTTTTCTGGTGATCCATCTTTTTTTTTTTCATATATATGACTTTTCTCTTCATGCTAAACATCTGTTATTACATAATTTCTGTCTCTAGGCAACCTGGTTTTTCAAATAATTTATGTTTTTAAGCTATCCACTGTTTTCAGACTATCTATCTGTTGTCATGTAATTTCGATCTTCAGATTACAGATATATCTTCTTGTACTTCGTATAGTTTATTAAAACATTTTTTTTTCTTCCTATATTATTAAGTTCTCCACCAGTTTTTGTTCATTTCTGTATACTTAAGACTCCTGGAGACTTCAGTATTTTTTCTTTATTTGCCTATTGTTTTTCTATCTTTCTAGACTCTCCAAAGCATTCCAGAAGTGGTAAATTCCTGTGAGTCTCTAAGGAAGCTGATGACTCTTCTGAATGGTGGGTCGGCATCCTACAACCCAAGTGCCATCTCCTTTAACAAGAGAGACAATCCTTTCAGTCAAACTAGAATGACAGTTTGATGCACCATGAGAATTAACACAAAATTATTCACCAAACAAAGTCAAGTTCTTTATTAAATGTTGTGTATAGAATGTGATTTAATGCTTTGTTATATATATTTTTTATGAGCTTTGTAGCCAGTGGCTTTATTTTGTTTTATTGATCAATAAATATAGTAAACAATTTTGTAGAACTCCTTATGTCTTGGTAATACTTTGGAGAGACGTATGATCCATTAATATGTTTAGGTATGGATCAGTATATAAAAGTAACTATACCTTTTAAGTAATTTTGTATAGAACAACATACATCTCCAGCAAAGAATAAAATTAACTTTTGTGGTTTATGTGGGAAAAATTATTTAAATTAGTGAGTATAATGATGTTTAATTGTGAATGATACATGGCTATGTAAAATGATGAGCAACGATGCTTAATTAGTGTAGTGATACATGAATGCCGAAGTTGTACAGTGTAGTGGTGTTTAGTATGTGTAATGATACATGACTGCATAAGTTGGTAAGTATAAGGAAGTTTATTTTGTGTAATGATACATGACAATACAAGTTGGTGAGTACACCTACATTTAATTTGTGTAACGATATGTGACTGCATAAGTTGGTAAGAATAATAATGTTTAATTGATGTAATGATACATGATTCCAGTTTTGCGGTTTTTATGGGCGTCTTTTACCACTACCTCACCTCCTGTTGATGGATCTTCATCAAATTTAGCATGAAGGTTTGTTGGGTCCATGGGGAGATACATTTAAATTTTCAGTTTTGCTGTTTTTATGGGCGTTTCTTTACTACTACCTCACCTCCTGAGGATGGATCTTCACCAAATTTGGTATGGAGATTTGTTAGGTCCATGCAGAGATACATGCAAATTTGAGGTTTCACATTTTGTGTTTTGCAGTTTTTTATGGGCGTTTTTTTTTGTTTTCTTTTACAATTACATATAAGGTAAGAAACTTTTCATGTCCTAAGATAACCTTTCGTTTATCATGAATTTACATAACCAGGGGACGGATACTCCAGCTAGTTATTGTAATAGACTAGCAGAGACCCGAAAAATATTTGTGCTCAAATTAGTGTCTTTATTGCAAGAGTACGTTTTGCGGGTCTCTATTAGTTGTAAAATTATAGGTCTGCATAAGTTGGTGAGAACAATGACGTTTAATTTATACAATGATAGATGACTATATAAGGTGGTGAATATACTGATGTGTAATTTATATAATGATACAGGACTGCCATAAGTTAGAAGGTATAATGATGTTTAATTGGTGTAGTGATACATGACTATATAAGGTGGTGAATATACTGATGTTTAATTTGTATAATGATACAGGACTGACATAAGTTGGTGAGAACAATGACGTTTAATTTATACAATGATAGATGACTGTATAAGGTGGTGAATATACTGATGTTTAATTTATATAATGATATAGGACTGCCATAAGTTAGAAGGTATAATGATGTTTAATTGGTGTAGTGATACATGACTATAAAAGTTGTACAACTTAATATCGTTTAATTGGTGTAGTGATACATGACTATAAAAGTTGTACAACTTAATATCGTTTAATTGGTGTAGTGATACATGACTATAAAAGTTGTACAACTTAATATCGTTTAATTGGTGTAGTGATACATGACTATAATGTGATGAGCATGATGTCCTTTAGCTGTCCAATGTATGATACGTGGCTAGAAAAGTTGTGGGTGGAATAGCTTTGAACTTGTATAACAATTAACCTCCTCGAACTTCATCATATATATATATATATATATATATAAACACTTTATTTTGTTACAGTAAAATAATAAGTTTAAAAAAATAGTTCTTTCTTTTTGTAAAATGAGTTCACCTGGTTATACTACAGGGAAACAAGTAGTTTTTAGTTTAATGTACAAAAATGACTGCCCAAAATGCTGAATCGTCTAAAGATTCGGAGTTATTCCGGATTTAGCGTTGGAACAAAAACATCTGTCATTAGTGAGTTTAATCAGTTTAACTAACGACTAATATTGATTGTGATTGGAAACGCTTTATCATTTTCTGACACTGTAGGGCTATTTATTATTTAGCTTTAATAATGTGAAAAAGTATACTTGCTGAAGAATCATTACTGTTACGTTGATACGTGGTTTTCCATAGTCGGTTTCCAAGACGCCACATCTATAACTTAAGGTGTCGTCAACAACTAATGCGATAAACTACTAGCATTCAAAATCGTTTTTTTGTACATGGCATCTAACTATTGAATTTTAGATATTAGAAGTTACATTGTTTAATATTTAGAGATAATTGTAAGAACAAGCCTTCGAGTGTTTTTAGGCCAATAGCTTGAAAATTTCAACATAAAACTGACAGATTTTGGTGATTTTTTTATGTTGTTGTTGCTGTTGTAGTTACTCGGGTTTATACTATGTATCTAAGCTTTGATCCACAACCTGTCAACAACTTGGCGTAATGATTTTCTAAAATTTATTTTATTTTGTATTTTTATTAAATATTCTCATTTTTTTTCAGAGAGCTGTTTTTACAATTCCTTCTCAGTAATGATTTTTTAACCCTAATATCTCGCTTTATTCATACTTGCAACTCATGAATTGAAATCTTTAAAAAGAAAAATTGGAGGAACATATTCTGATATTGAATGCTTCATTTTAAGTTATAAGAGCCCTCCAGTCGTACAGCGGTATGTCTGCGGACTTACAACGCTTGAAACCGGGTTTCGATATCTGCGGTTGGCAGAGCACAGATAACCATTTGTGTAGCTTTGTGCTTAACTTCAAACAAACAAAAGTTATAAGATTGAAGGACAACCCACAGCGCTGCCTGGATAGTTTTGTGGACTTTAATTCACCACTTCGTTAATTGTTTGTTGCTAAGCCCAAAGCTAATCAATGCTGTTCCCACCATGGGTATCGAAATCCAGTTTCTAGCATTTATAAGCCCATTGACTTGCCGCTGTGCCACTGGGGGGGGGGGGGGGGCGCTTGGTTAATTAAAAAAAAAGTTGGAATATATGAACCACGGACAGCTAAATTTAAGAGAATGTTTATCCAGAAATTAGGATTAATGAACTTGTAAATATTATATATATATATATATATTTCGGTTTTATTTGTTCTATCATCCATTGTAGAAAACTAATGGAGTGACATTTGACGTCATTTCTGAGTAGTACTGCCGTCATGAATAATATTTGACGTCACCTTTAAACAACATTGCAATGTGAATGGTATTAAAAACCACTTCTGAGTTGATTTGTACTCTTCTGTTCCAGCAGCAACGTTTCATTAATTTGTTTTTGTATTTTTTTGTAATAAACCAGTTGGAGTAGAAATTTTGTGGACTGCTGAATATAACAATTATTGAGTCTTATAATCGGTAAGTTTCCCATTGGTTATTGAACTTACTAAAAAAACAAAAGTTGATAATAATCTAGTGTTTTTTTCTTTCGACTTTGGGCCCGGCATGGCCAGGTGGTTAAGGCACTCGACTCCTAATCTGAGGGTCGCGGGTTCGAATCCCTCTCCCACCAAACATGCTCGCCTTTTCAGCCGTGGAGGCGTTATAATATGATGGTCAATCCCACTATTCGTTGGTAAAAGAGTAGCCCAAGAGTTGGCGGTGGGTGATGATGACTAGCTGCCTTCCCTCTAGTCTTACGCTGCTGAATTAGGGACGGCTAGCGCAGATAGCCTTCGTGTAGCTTTGCGCGAAATTAAAAAAAAATCGACTTTTAATCAAACCAATACAAATGTTTTAGTGGTTTAATTATACACGTGTACCCTAACCTTGTAAAGAGCGAGAGTGCTAGTGATAACTGTCCTAGAACGATGTAGCATCATCTTTACCTTGAATAACTGCTAGGATTCGAAGAGTCTGTATTGTTTAGATCTGGGTCTCTGAGTGGTTTATCTCTCCAGGTAGTCCTACAGATAGTCTATATTGTTTAGATCTGGGTCTCTGAGTGGTTCATCTCTCCAGGTAGTCCTACAGATAGTCTATATTGTTTAGATCTGGGTCTCTGGGTGGTTCACCTCTCCAAGTAATCCTGTAGATAGTCTATATTGTTGAGATCTGGGTGGTTCATCTCTCCAAGTAATCCTGTAGATAGTCTATATTGTTGAGATCTGGGTCTCTGGGTGGTTCATCTCTCCAGATAGTCCTGTAGATGGTCTATATGGTTAAAATCTGGGCTCTTTTAATAGTTCATACGATTTCTTGGAGTTAGGCATGGATCGTATGTTTTGAGTGATAATCATTTCCTTGTGGAATAAAACAGTTTTATTAAACTAAATATTCAACCATGGCTTCTGAAACGTCTCCATTCGGAATTCGTTAATATTCATTTAGAAGTTTAGAAACTTCACAAACCACTCCATGCACAATGCATCCATTTCCATAACCATTTACAATGTGCACAACAACACTGTCATGGGTTAAACTTACCTTCGTGCCTCCAGACCCATATTCAAACATTTTTTGCAAACTTGTATAAAGTGGTTGTTATCGCTTTAAGATTACAGTTTTCATAGGCTTTTCATCTAGTAGAAAGGTGATCGAGCATCATCAGGAATGATGTAGAGTTTTGTTTTCCCATCCGTCCAATGTTCCTGTTTTTGTTTACAGCACACAGCATAGATCTTGTAAGTAGTGTCAATTCTGATGTGCCCACCTTGGATACACTAAAGTCACCGTGAATGTTTACAACATGATTTCTTGTACTTTTTTCAATAACATAATAAGTGAGCCTTTATTATGTTCTAAAAAATGATTTCTTGTACTTTTTTCAATAACATAATAAGTGAGCCTTTGTTATGTTCTAAAAAATGATTTCTTGTACTTTTTTTCAATAACATAATAAGTGAGCCTTTATTATGTTCTAACAAATGATTTCTTGTACTTTTTTTCAATAACATAATAAGTGAGCCTTTATTATGTTCTAACAAATGATTTCTTGTACTTTTTTCTAATAACATAATAAGTGAGCCTTTATTATGTTCTAACAAATGATTTCTTGTACTTTTTTCAATAACATAATAAGAGAGCCTTTATTATGTTCTAACAAATGATTTCTTGTACTTTTTCAATAACATAATAAGAGAACCTTTATTATGTTCTAACAGCTACAGATCTTTTATTATCATGTTGTTGATTCCGTTAAATAATCTCGTGCACAGATGTTTTATTACAAATTGCTGATTTCGTTAAAGAGGCTCTCGCGCAGTGAATCATGCATAAAAAAGCCTTGCAAATATTTCATGTTTCGATTTTCCACACTTCCAGTCTTTACAAAATATACTGAATACGTGTGGTATAACACACATACATATACATATAAATATACAGTATAAGATCATAGATAACGAGAATTCTCGTGATGAATGTCTTTAACTTTCACGCAGTAGAGCAAAACTGTTTTGTAATTACTGCTAAAATGTCAGGATTACCATGCTTATAAAAACAAGATAGTAAAGTGAAGCTGCGTTTCGTAAATTCAGTTCGAGAAGTTTCAACAATAATTGATCGATCTTAATCAACCTTAATGAACTTTCTCACGTGACTATTTAAAAGACGACTACATGTAACAGAGATCGGAGATACAAACACCTTTTTTCGGTTTGCAGAATGTTTTTTATTCCCTCACAATTTAACCATTTTAATTCAATAGCAATACCTAGAATATTTTATTTTACACGCACGGAGTTTGTTCGTAAAATAGAGCACATTCTTCAGCCATTTAAATTGCAATAATCATCTCTAGCTGAGCGAGTCATATTAACTGCAATAAATCAATGAAATGCTGAATTACATCAGAACTTGTCTGTCGGATTTAATACAAAGGCATTGATGTTATAAACGTGCCGCCTTCATAAGATCAAACAACTTTCATACTATTGTAGCGGATATATCTATTTATCTATATGACTGTCTCTTTATCTGTCTGCATACCTGTCTATCTGTTTATAAACATGTGTATTATAAGTCTCAATATATCAAATACAACTTTGACAGATTTCGAGGATGACTTAATATTATAAAAGTAACACAATAGGAAAATAATTTTTTAATTTCTTCCAATACAAACACTAACAACTGCAACAAATTAAGTTAAATTATTCAGCTATAATCTAAACATTATTATTTGACTTGAAGCAAAAAAATCTAAATCTCAGATTACTTGGATCTGTACAAAAAATGAACGTAAATATGCAACAAAATTAACCCTTAAAAATCTGTGAAACTTTTCGTGAAAGTATTCTTATTTTCAATTAAGATATATGAAATGTAAAAAAAAACAAATGATTACATACGTCAGTATTTTCAATACGTCATATTTTTGTTTATTTCTATGTTGAATTTCCAGCAAAACTACTCAAAGACTATCTGCGAAAGCCACCCTAATTTTGAAGTAATAGAGTAGAGGGAAAGCAGCTAGCCAACATCACTAACCGCCAACTATAGGACCATTCTTTCCTAAAGAATACTGGGATAGAGTACAGCACGCCTGAAAGGACGAGTAAGTCTGGTGACGGAATTCGACCTCTCGACCTGCAAATAGTGAATCGAGTGTTCTAACTACTAGGTCATGCCAGGTCCGAGATCACTTACATATAAAACGACTTTCGAGCTTTACCACGTCGGTAATTTATAGTTCATGTCGCCATGTTCGGTTATGCATCTTGATGATAGCCCTGCAGCGTAGTTTCCATTGTAAAAAGTTCCGTTGTTAAGCTGTCATGCCCAAAGCGCATCACTCACCACTTCGTACTTTCTATATTCCATAACGTTCGAGAACGACGGCTTCCCAGCCTCACCTTCAGCAGTCCCATCGTACAGAACTCCATAGGTGCCGCATCGGGCGACTTTACTAGTATGTTTTCATGTAGAATAGTATAAATAACCTTTTCATCCTTCAGGTGTTTGAAGTATGTAATGGTTGAATAGATATGTCAGGAAGTGACTAGCGTAAGCGTCTCTTGTGTTGTTTTTATAGACGGAGCTTCTTTTTGACTATGTTGGGTGCTGTTGCCTAGAGCACGTGTACGACGTTTGCCACTAACCTTTGTGTTCATGGATTTTGACCTGCTACGAGACGCTGCGTTTTGCTTACATGGTCTAAGGTAGAACTTGCTGCAGGTTTCTTCCTGGATGTTCCTGGGTCCTCCAGTGAACCCATATTCTTTTGTTTTCCCGTGTCATTAATACATCTTTATGAACTGAGTGTATTTTTGAGTCAGAAGGGCTCTTTTATACCCTTTCTAAATGCGATCAATTTTCAGTGGCATCATATTACCCACACCACGCCAAGCAACATAAAAATATCATTCTGATATATGCCGTTACACAAAGATTTTATATCTGCTGTGTTTATCACGTAACTTGATGATTTACTTATTCAAAATCGTATTAATATAACGCAGTCAACTCTGTAATCATGTTGATACATTTGTTAAAACTGTTTTCTTGAATGGTTTTATTATACATGGCCGTTCTTTATTGAGTATTTGAATATTCAAATAAAAAATCACGTGACAAACGCAACAGATGTGTTCAGATTAATGATTTGAAATTCTCAAGATGGGGATATCCTTTGTGATGGCACTGAAAAATAAAAGAATGTGGATCAAATTGGGGAACCAGGACCATCTAGAAAGAAACTTCAAACAAGTCTTATCCCAGCCAAGCAATGTGTTTGTGCTATATTCTGCATAATGGTGACCATAAGATTTAGAATTAAAAATAAATTATGGGAAGATGACTACTCTTAATATTTTCATACGAGTTGAAATAGTTATTTCTTGATTACTTTAATAAAGAGGGTTTATTATTGTAATAATAGATGGCACCACCTTACAAAGCGTGTAATTTTTTTTCATACCATTCAGACAGTGTGTTTGGAGCGAGACCAGCCATGTGGTACAACGTGTTTAACTTTCCAGCATTAACGAGGTCTGAGAGACAGCAGAATAAATATGCCAGTTTAGTTTTAGAAGATTTATAACGCGTAACGTTAAGCAGGATTACGCTATCCACAAATGTTTTACTTTGTGAATTTATTTATGAAGTTTTCGGATTTTCGAAATTAAAATAGTGGCAGCCAAAGAATGTATGTATGACCTATTCAGTCTGAGAGAAATTAAGCATATTTATTCTAAAACAAGTCGTAGAAAAACATTCCTTATACTACTTTTGTTTTAGACAGCCAAAAAAGAAATGCCCCTAAAAAGAGAATGTTCATTCAGGCGTGGACGACCAGGACATACACCAAAGAAACACCCCCCACCTAACAAATGTAAGGCGTGTTGTCGGAGGTTCACGACATTTTTATTTTCTCACGTGGGCTTATGTGCGTTGGTGGTTGGGTACAGCATCATGGGGGCTTTCACCTTCAGGGCACTGGAGGCTCCTCACGAGGAGGAGCAGGCTGGTCAAGTGACCGAAATGAGAGAAGAAATGGTAAAACGACTTTGGGAAATAACTTATAGCTTGAACATTCTTTACAAAGAAAACTGGACCCACACAGTGGCAGCTGAGATTCGTCAGTTTCAATCAGTTTTAATTTCCCACGTGCGAGATGGTTATGATGGTAAGGGAACCAGTCAACAGTGGTCATTCTCTGGGGCTTTCTTGTATTCTTTAACCGTCATTACCACCATAGGTAAGTCTACTCTGGCATCTCGTCATGACAAAATCTTAAACATTTTATAGTCAGCAAAATATCTATAAAAATACCAACTGATGGACAATAGCAATAGTTGTAGTTTAGTAACAATACAACAACTACTGTGTACGTAACAATGTAACAACACAGTCTTGCTAGTATTGTGTACATAATAATGTAACAACATAATCATTTAAATACTTTATTTTGGTATATATATATAATCATGCCTGCATTGTTCAAATAACGACGTAAAACATATCCATGCTAGTATTACAGTGTAGTCTTGCTAGAATTGTGTATGTAACAACATTGCCGTCCTAGTACTATATTATGGTATATATATATAACCATGCTCTTATTGTTCATATAATGATGTAAAACATAGTTATGCTAGTATTACAGTGTAACAACACAGTCTTGCTAGAATTGTGTATGTAACAACATTGCCGTCCTAGTACTATATTATGGTAATATATATATAACCATGCTCTTATTGTTCATATAATGATGTAAAACATAGTTATGCTAGTATTATGAACATAATGTAATTGTTACAATATAACTATGCTCGTATTGTGTGTAAAGCAATTCAACAGTATAGCCATGCTCCCGTTGTGTATATAACAACGTAAATACATAGTTATGGTAGTGTTATATATATATATATATAAACAAAGTCGTAATTAAAGTAACCATTTTTCGTACATATATAATAAGCGACTTAATCATGTTACCGTCTAGAAACATGTTCTGATGTTTAATTATAAAATCGTTTCGTTTGTATGTTGAAAATCACAAAGCTAGGAGGAAAATTATGTCTTACGTTTAAGACTAACTTTATCTTTTATACTGCTACACTTAACTAATGCTTAACATCAAACGATGCATTTCTCAGGCAACTGCTAATCTAATATTCTGGTATTGTATTACTATATTTGAAGTCTAATTTTCTAACTTAACTCATTAGAGAGTATATGTCTCTATCATTAGATTCACGTAACATATCATTATTTTTGATTCGCACAATTTACTATTATTATTATATCACTATATTTGACTTACACAACATATCACTATATTTGATTCACACATAACACTATAATTGAATCACGCATAACACTATCATTGATTTACACAACATATCACTATATCTAATTCGCACAGCATATCACTATATTTGATTTATACAATACATGTATATCACTATACTTGGTTTACCTTTAGAGCAACCCCAGATATAAATATGATATTGATTAATCTAACACCTGATTTGCAAGTAAAATGTTTTGTAAAAACTGAACCCGACAAATAAAAAAAAGATAACTTTGACCCTTTTCACTCGGAATCCAAACAAACTTTAAAACTAACCTCCAGAAGTCTCACTATACCTCTATAATTATTGGAACAGTTTTTATTCTTGTCAGCTGGTGACTTTAACAGTTCTTATAATGGGAGGAGTTTATTAATTCAAAATTGAAAATCCAACAAAATTAAGAGCTAAATCTTCCATTATTTGATTAGTTGTTGGAGGAACTTACTTGTTGGTTTTTAGGCGATTTTGTATCTTGAACAATCCGATTAGTCTGAAGGAATTTGCTCTATAGTCTTTAAATGACGATGTACCTTGTACAATCTGGTTCTACTATTTAGATTATGTTGTACCTTATATAGTCTGGCTACTCGAGGTCTATCTGCACTAGCCATCCCTAATTTAGAAGTGATAAACTAGAGGGAGGGCAGCTAGCCAATACCACCCATCGCTAACTCATGAGCTACTCTTTACCATCGAAAAGCACGACTGACTCCTACATTATGACGCCCCAAAGGATGAAAGGGCGAGCACATTTAGTGACGCAATTCGAACCCATGACAGGTCTAGTTTGAAGGAATTTCCTCGCCCAAACTTTGGGCGATGTTGTACTACTTACAGTCATGTTAGTCTTTAGGTAATATTGTTGGACTTTATCTGCAAACTCGATGGGAAAGAGTTAATCTTTGAATAATTTTTACTATAATTTAACATAGTTTATAGACGAGTGTGAATCAGCGCCATAGGTAGGCCTAACCGATTAATTGACCAATGAATAGTTTGGTAAAAGTCGCGTGACAAAAGTTTCTTATAAGATGGATTTTTTTTTCTCTGAATGTATAATCATTAGTTTTCTTTCCAAAATTATAAATTTTCGAATGCATTAACCGGAATAAAGTTCTATTTCTCGTACAATTTATCTAAAATAGATGAAGACGTATCGTGCCTATAATTGCTAGACAAAGCAGGGTGAAAAAGCCGCATATTTTTCTCTTTTTAATGTTGCTTAATAAGTAGTTGTTTCTTGGAAAGAAGCGTACTTTATGAATTCGGGTTACGAACATCCTATGGGAATAACCCAGCTTCAAATGTAGATGAAATAGTGTGTACAACAGTTAGCTGCCTACTTAGTATGGGGTAAATCAATGTGACTACTAAGATATTTTTCTACTTACTCCCTTTTGAACTATTATTTAGCTCTACGTTGGTTTGTTAAAATGTATACCAATCTTTCATTTAATTTCTTTATATTGTTGCATTCTTTTTACAAACTAACTAATGTGCTTAAATGTTGTTTTTTATATGTTAATAATGTGTATGTTACCTAAACTAATCCACGTGCTATAGGACAGTGCTATTTTGTTCTATGTTTAAGTTTCTCATGTGTATGTTACCTAAACTAATTTATTTGTTATAGGACAGTCGTATTTAATAATATGGTTAATTTCCTCATTCATTGTGTATGTTAAATAAGCTAATTCATCTGTTATAGGGCGTTGTTATTTAGTGCTATGTCTAAGTTCCTAATACACTAGTAATGTGTATATCACCTAAACTAATTCATGTGTTATAGGACGTAGTTATTAAGTGCTATGTTTAATTTCATCATATACTAATAATGTGCGTGTTACCTAAGCTAATTAATCAGTTATACGGCAGTGCTATTTAGTGCTTTGTTTAATTTCTTCAAGTACTAGTACTGTGTATTTTACCTAACTAATTAATTTCTTATAGGACAGTGCTATTTAGTGCTTTGTTTAATTTCTTCAAGTACTAGTACTGTGTATTTTACCTAACTAATTAATTTCTTATAGGACAGTGCTATTTAGTGCTTTGTTTAATTTCTTCAAGTACT
>NW_013665804.1:330708-333497 GCF_000517525.1 Limulus polyphemus | reverse complement strand
TAGTGCTATGTTTAATTTCATCATATACTAATAATGTGCGTGTTACCTAAGCTAATTAATCAGTTATACGGCAGTGCTATTTAGTGCTATGTTTAATTTCATCATATACTAATAATGTGCGTGTTACCTAAGCTAATTAATCAGTTATACGGCAGTGCTATTTAGTGCTATGTTTAATTTCATCATATACTAATAATGTGCGTGTTACCTAAGCTAATTAATCAGTTATACGGCAGTGCTATTTAGTGCTTTGTTTAATTTCTTCAAGTACTAGTACTGTGTATTTTACCTAACTAATTAATTTCTTATAGGACAGTGCTATTTAGTGCTCCATTGAATTTCCTTATGTGCTAATAATGTACATGGCATTTAAGCTAATTCGTTTTCTAAATGTGCAGGTCAGTGCTATATACCAGCTGTTTAACGCTTGATAACGCCTTTCTCGTAATTGGTTTAACTTTATACACCATTCAGTCTTTTTTAATCAATAATCTATTGTTAAATTTTATCACGCTCTATGTTGACCACGATGAATTGATTTTTGAAACCTTTACTTTCGTTTCGCCTAGCCATTTAATCTTGTGTATCAAAATATGAAATAATTCAGAGAAAGCATATTTATCCTAACGTTTATAAAAAAAGAACACTCTATCAAGCTAAGGAAACTTATGCATGCCAGTAGAGTTAAAAATTATATTGCCAACTTGCTGAAGTAAGATAATAAATTTGATTTGATATGGAGTTCGAGTTCTTCCTTGTATATGTAGTATGTTTCGGCATTCTGGCTGTTAATCCCCAACCAGGGGAAGTTGTTCACAGGCGAGTCTTTCATTACAAGACTTGCGAGGCATTTGTTACCGGCTTAATCAAATTTATTCTAAACAAACAAATAATTTGTTTGTTGTTAAGCACAAAGCTACACAATGGGCTATCTGTGCTCTGCCATCACAAATATCGAAACCAAATTTTTAGCGTTATAAGCCCTCAGACTCACTGGGGTACCGAACAAGTTTCGAGCTATTTCATCAAGACTCGCCTTTAACTAAAATACATTTTCATTTACGTTAATTTCATGAATTGATATTTATTGTAAACGTTTCAGTTTAAATGTTATAATACCAATAAAGGTTATATGTGAATACATCATATAAATTAAAAAGGTTATATGTGAATACATCATGTAAACTTTATCCGAAGCTAATCAAAAACTGAATAAACTATAATTAATACTCTTATGATATCTAGTTTGTTCTTCTGCATGACGTTTCATCAAGCTCAACCATCCCGAAACGTCGTCCAGTTTTAATTCTTTCCACGTAAAGTGTCCGTCCAGAAGTACACACACACCATGAATCAAAATCTATTTAAAATTTATAAAGAAGTTTGATTTCACTATTTCCTATGAATATTTTGTTAGATATTTAAACAACCACATATTTTTTTACGTTTCAAGTTATTATTTTGTACATTATGCTAATGACTTCAAATCTGTATACGTTCCACACATTTTGCAAGAATGTTTTTAAAACACCGTACATTTTTCAGAAGGAAGTTTTATGAACTACTTTTTCACACACTGTTATTTTACATTTTGCACGTATTTATTCATAACAACATATATTTTAGAAGTGTTTATTCTCGTCACTATGATAATATTTTGAAAGGACTTATTCCAACCAAAGCACTAACGTTTCGAATTGTTGTGGATAACCTTGAATATGTCATTATTGTTAGGATTCCATGTTAGTACTTTGAAAGTATTCCTCTTGAACAAAATGTTAACATGTTGAAAGTTGAAATCTATGTTGTGGAAATTCCTGTAAATCAAGTCATAATTACTCTCTTTGAAAGGACTTATTCCAACCAAAGCACTAACGTTTCGGATTGTTGTGGATAACCTTGAATATGCCATTATTGTTAGGATTCCATGTTAGTACTTTGAAAGTATTCCTCTTGAACAAAATGTTAACATGTTGAAAGTTGAAATCTATGTTGTGGAAAATCCTGTAAATCAAGTCATAATTACTCTCTTTAGCGCATTTCACGATTCTTTAATTTCTTTTTAGACATTTGTTCCGAGCTGAGTATAATTATAAATTAAATATGATCTAACCCTATAGGACGTATATGCATTAACGGTGTCACTATAACAGATTATAAAACAACAAAAGGATATTCCACAAAATTATCCCAAACTATTAAAAAAGTTTGTTGTAATTATTCATTGCTGCTGCATCATGACAAATTTTCTCTACATTTCCTTTGTATTCTGTACATGATGATAAAATATGGACAGCACAACTCGCATGAATTTGTAAAATATAAAGTTGATTTTTGCCAAAAGTTATTTTTAATCTAAATTAACGTTGAAAAACAGCTTTAAAGAGATACCTTACTTCAATACGCGGGTATTACTAAAACTGTAATTTTCACTCATGTTGGCAGATCATTAAACGAAACCAATAATCATCTTTAGGATTGATATTTTTGGATCAAATAGAAGGGAAAATAAACTCTAAACAAATGCCCTTTGATGCTCGAAGAAAAATGAAAACGAAGCCTAGCTAGAGGCCTTTTCTATTCGGACATTTTTTCAAATAGTAGTCAACATCGTTTTTTTTCTCAAAATACAAGTATTATTTACAAGAAAAAAAAACCTTCAAAAGAAAAAGTTTCTAAAGAGTGTTTTTTACTAGGATGTATAATTATCCAATATATATTTTTATAAATGGACTTTTTAATTGACTAGTTATACCAGAAGAGGCTGCATTTACTCTAAATACATAAGT
>NW_013665804.1:327021-330664 GCF_000517525.1 Limulus polyphemus | reverse complement strand
CCAAACATGCTCGCACTTTCAGCCGTGGGGGCGTTATAATGTGGCGGTGGGTGGTGATGACTAGCTGCCTTCTCTCTAATCTTACACTGCTAAATTAGGGACGGCTAGCGCAGATAGCCCTCGTGTAGCTTTGCGCAAAATTCAAAAACAAACAAAACAAACAATCTACCAAAGGTGAAAAGAATCATTACTAGAGACAAAAGAAAAACCATCAAAGGGAAGAAGAGAAATTATAAGATGTAAACAAATAAAATTACCAGAGATATAAATAGAAAAAAAAATCTATTAGGATAAAGAAAACAAAACAACTAATAAAATAGTAAAACTACAAAAAAAAAAAGAAAAGGGAGAAACTATAACAATAAGAAAAGAAAGAAAATCTACAGATTTACAGTTTGATATTTCAAAAGTCACATATACAATTACATCCAAACATGCTCGCCCTTTCAGCCGTGGGGGCGTTATAATGTGGCGGTGGGTGGTGATGACTAGCTGCCTTCTCTCTAATCTTACACTGCTAAATTAGGGACGGCTAGCGCAGATAGCCCTCGTGTAGCTTTGCGCGAAATTCAAAACAAACAAACAAACAATTACATATTGATGAACGGTATAATGTTTCTTTTTTCTATCTTCTTTGAGAGCTAGTAATCTTGTACAGACATAATTCTGTACAATATTACTAACCGCTCGCATACATTGTTGAAACAATTAGTAGAAATCAATGCCACATTACATTGTGAAGTGAAACATTTACTATTGTTATCAAACCATCCGAACTGATAACGTCTTTGTATTATATAACCCGACAACGTCTTTGCACTGCATAAATTTCTGTATATGATTGATGGACAAGGCATATCGCAAGAAATGCTAACAGTAGGTAAAGGAGATTTCCCAGTATAACCAGCTTCTTTCAGGCGTAGAGGGGTCAATGGACAAGATAAAGAGGCCAGAATAGCAGAACTAGCATTGCATGTAGACACAAGCCCATTTAAATGCCTTGCTTATAAAATACAATCAAAAGTTAATATGGTGAAGAACATACAACTAAGGAAGTTCGTATCCCAGTGGAAACAAAAATTTATGTTCACTTAATAGTAGAAACCGCTCAACTTTGGAAAGTTGAGGCATACACAAGGCTGATTGTAATAACACAACTTCGAAATAAAAAAAGCACCTCCAGTATCTTATTATTGATGACCAAGTTCAACTGACTAGCTCTTGGAAAGTTAAAGAGGCAAACGCTTGCAATTATTGATAGTTTCTAAATATTCATTTAAAGATCAAATTGTCTAGTTCTTGGACAACCGAAAAGATTGCCACAGTAGCGGAAATAAATGTTTTCAGTTAAAGAATGGAATCCGCGCGACATTAGAAGACCGGGTCATTTATAAGGAGCGACATCCAATTAAAGGACACATATTCACATTGTTATTCTAACACTAAGGGCTTTTTAAAGCCCCCCCCCCAGTGGTACAGCGGTATGTCTGCGGACTTACAACGCTAGAAACCGGGTTTCGATACCCGTGTTGGGCAGAGCACAGATAGCCCATTGTGTATCTTTGTGCTTCATTACAAACAAACAAACAAAGACTTTTTATAAGAATAAATCTATTAAATTGTACTATCATCCGAATAGAATAAAACGTACCTCTCAGAAGTACAACAAAGGCTGTTTTTTATACTTGTAGTCCAGGTTGTAACCAGTGAATTTTACTGTTTATCAAGAAAACGTATCTCTCAAAAGTAGAACAAAGGCTGTTTTTTTATACTTGTAGTCCAGGTTGCAACCAGTGAATTTTACTGTTTATCAAGAAAACGTATTTCTCAAAAGTAAAACAAAGGCTGTTTTTTTTATACATGTAGTCCAGGTTGCAACCAGTGAATTTTACTGTTTATCAAGAAAACGTATTTCTCAAAAGTAGAACAAAGGCTGTTTTTTATACTTGTAGTCCAGGTTGCAACCAATGAATTTTACTGTTTATCAAGACTAGCATAGGGTACCCGTTAATAAAGTGTAGGTTTGTATAAAGGACAATGTTATATAATATATTTTCCCTTTCTTTTGTTATTAAATTCCGCCCCACCTAGTGGCACAGCGGTATGTCTGTGGACTTATAACGCTAAAAACCGGGTTTCGATACCCGTGGTGGGCAGAGAACAGATAGCCCATTGTGCAGCTTTGTGCTTAACTACAAACAAACAAACAATTAAATTCCTAATAACCTCATTAGATGGTAACTGCATACCATACTTTGTTGAAGGTAATAATTGACTCATTTAACTTATTAAATACTTGTGTCGATACATTCAAAGTCTATAAAAGTGTAGAAATGTGTCCTGTTTCAGGTGTTTTTTATCTCTCTTCTCTGACAAAAATCCTCAAACAAAATAGCCCATATAGACCGTCAGATAGTTTCCAATTTTTATATCAAAAATTAAGGTAATCGAGCCAGCCACCTCTAGGTTTTGGATGCTAACACACGCATAATGGATCATCTTTATAGTCAAATGACTATTTTAAATTCCGTAATCAAACTGGAAGGCATCAACTAATCAGTTTTACTTCTTACCAAGTTCAAAAACAGTAGTTGTTAGATTTACAAGACGTACAACTAGCCTGGAATATTTAAATGTCTACTGTTTATCCGGGGGATTCTAACCAATCTCCCTAATCAAGTTGGAAAGCATCAGGTAATCAGTGTTACTTTTCATCAAGTTGAAATACAATAATTGTTAGACTCATATAAACCTTCTAAAAACTAAATTACTGTTTGACTATTTCTCAAGTAGAAGAACAGTAAATAGTGAATAATCACATTAAATGGAACAAAATGTCAAAAGTCTTGATACTGGAGAGGCTAGTTTGGAGTGTAAAACTGAAGAGGACACACGAATGTGTCGAACATAGTTCTCCAATACCAAGACTTGTTACATTTGGTTCCGTTTATTGTGGGTTTTCACTAACTGATAAACACGATAATGTGTTCTTTTATTATTAAGTACAGTTAAAGTTAGATTTGTAAACCTAATTACCAAACCAAAACTATATCAGTTATCAACTTATAAAACAGTAACCAAGAGGATTGAAATTTACAAATTACTTTTAAGTCATGCTTCATGAAAATAGCTTTCAAACACTAATGGCGCAGTTTACTTATCACATACGTTACATCACATTAATGTTACTACATTTTACCTATAACACATACGTTACATCACATTAATGTTACTATATTTTACCCATAACACATACGTTACATCACATTAATGTTACTACATTTTACCCATAACACATACGTTACATCACATTGATAATATTGACCCACTTTACCTATAAGACAAACGTTACATCACAGTAATGTTGCCATACTTTACCTACCATGCAGATTTAACATAAAATAACTGATTTAAGCAACTAAAACAGATAATGGCCAATCTACCAGCTCGAAATAATTCAAGATAGTTTACACAACGGAAGTAACATTAAAATAATTAGTTTCTCCTGTGTTATAAAATCATAAATTATGTGTGAAAAAAATACACACCCCGCCCACTCTCGTAAACTATACACCTGGAAAAAAGTTAAGCACCCCCATATATTTTTCAGGATTGCTTATTGAAAATAAGGTTTAATTTTCAT
>NW_013665804.1:324957-326545 GCF_000517525.1 Limulus polyphemus | reverse complement strand
AGAGAATTATTAATAACTTCTGATAAAAATATGCTAAGTATATAAATCAAACCTAAGATAACTATTGCAAGTAATTAATAAAGTAAGTACGGTAAGTTTATAAATCAAACCTAAGATAACTATTGCAAGTAATTAATAAAGTAAGTACGATAAGTATATAAATCAAACCTAAGATAACTATTGCATGTAATTAATAAAGTAAGTACGATAAGTATATAAATCAAACCTAAGATAACTATTGCAAGTAATTAGCAAAATAAGTACGGTAAGTTTATAAATCAAACATAAGATAACTATTGCAAGTAATTAATAAAGTAAATACAATAAGTATATAAATCAAACCTAAGATAACTACTGCAAGTAATTAATAAAGTAAGTACGCTAAGTATATAAATCAAACCTAAGATAACTATTGCAAGTAGTTAACAAAATAAGTACGGTAAGTTTATAAATCAAACCTAAGATAACTATTGCATGTAATTAATAAAGGTAAGTACGCTAAGTATATAAATCAAACCTAAGATAACTATTGCAAGTAATTAATAAAGTAAGTACGCTAAGTTTATAAATCAAACCTAAGATAACTATTGCAAGTAATTAATAAAGTAAGTGCGATAAGTATATAAATCAAACCTATGATAACTATTGCAAGTAATTAACAAAATAAGTACGCTAAGTACATAAATCAAACCTGAGATAACTATTGGAAGTAGTTAATAAAGTAAGCACGCTAAGTATATAACTCAGACCTAAGATAACTATTGCAAGTAATTAATAAAGTAACGAAGACACTCTTGCGTTTAGAACTATCTAGAAGAAATTCATAGCTTAGAAAACTAAAATCTGCAATAAATAGTTTGTATTGAATTATTAATTGGGCTCCTTCAGCTATAATTCTAATAATATCTCATAGGGTTCGGCCAGCTTAAAAGATTCAACCACTCTTAAACCACCATACTCTCATACTAACCCAGTATTGCAAAATAATCTTGTTAAGTGTTATTATAATTTTAAAATATATTTTTAGCAGTATAACCAATATGAATTTTAACGAAAGGAAAAATGAAAGAATTACAAAACACACACATAAAAAAATCATTCACTATTTAGATTGACGCAATAAAGAAACACACATATAAAAAAATCATTCACTATTTAGATTGAGGCAATAAAGAAACACATATATAAACAAATCATTCACTATTTAGATTGACGCAATAAAGAAATACACTGGATACTGGAAAATACTTTTAAGAGAAACAATGCAAAAATCACAATTACTAAGAGCAGGAGTAGTAATGTCAACAACAACGTCTCATTCTAATAAGGTTGTACCTTCGACGTTCTGAGTTCATACTAATAAAGACTAATCTCAAATAGATAAACATATATATACATATAAGGCCCGGCATGGCCAGGTGATTAAAGCACTCGACTCGCAATTTGAGGTCGCGGGTTCGAATCCCTGTCACACCAAACATGCACGGCTGAAAGGGGGCGGTTATAAATGTGACGGTCGATCCACCTATTCGTTGTAAAGAGTAGCCAGACTGGCGTGGGTGGTGGAGTGACTAGCTGCCTCCCTCCT
>NW_013665804.1:297644-324936 GCF_000517525.1 Limulus polyphemus | reverse complement strand
CTAAATTAGGGACGGCTAGCGCAGATAGCCCTCGTGTAGCTTTGCGCGAAAATTCAAAAACAAAAACAAACAAACAAATATATATATATATATGAAAATCAGAGAATATTCTGAATAAATTGTATCTATCCAATGAAAAAGCTGCGCAGTTAAGCTCAAAGATAGAAACACGCAGGTCTGTAAGATTTCAGAACTACGCAGACGTGCTACTACAAAATGCGTTTTTGCTGGTGTAAACAAATGTCACGAAATAAAATCAAAACAACAACAACACAAGACTTATGCAGTGGATTTCGTTAGTCTTAGAAGACTTCGGCGATTAAATAATGTGATGACTGGTACTTTCATTAAGTAAAATATTATTAACTTGTTCCAGTAATTTTAAAGATAGCTTTGAGACTTAATTTTCACTCTGAATAGGCTTGATGAACATTTGAATTTCATTAGCTTATATTTCTATGATTAATTATAGGTTATCTCAAGAATTTCGTTACAGAATAAACGATTTTTACGGAGAGGCTGCAAGAGCAAATAGATTAATTATTCCTAAATTGACCCATTATACTTCAAAATGATTAAATAGCAATTGATTCAATTTGAGCCCATGCAGTTATAATAGATCATTGTTGTTGGACAAACACATCTAACGTTTCTATGAATTCTAATTGACTTAATTATTTGTTCACGACATTTTGAGAATTTCTCTTTGTTGTTGAAGCGTTTGCGAGTTTCTAGAAACTGAATTATGTAAATTGTACAGACATCGCATAATTTGAATATTGTTCACAACAACCAATTTATAGAACTTTCTTTTATGTAAATTTTGTAATTTTAATTTTTCATCCAGTTTGCTATGTATAATTAATTTAACATAAATCACAATGTTTATACAGAATGTATTTGTTTGTTTGCTTGTTGTTAAAAGCACAGCTACACCGTGAGCTCTCTTTGGTTTGGGGCCCAGCATGGCCAGATGGTTAGGGTGCTTGACTCGCAATCTGAGGGTCAAGGGTTCGAATCCCCGTCTCACCAAACATGCTCGCCCTTTCAGCCGTGGGGGCGTTATAATGTAACCTGTAAATCCCACTGTTTGTGGATAAAAGAATAGCCTAAGAGTTGGCGGTGGATGGTGATGACTAGCCGCCTTTCCTCTAGTTTTTGACTGTTAAATTAGGTGCGGCTAGCACAGATAGCCCTAGTTTAGTTTTGCGTGAAACTCAAACCAAACAAACCAAACTCTTTGGTTTGGTCACAGCGGGTATCAAAACTTGATTTTTTAACGTTATAACCTTTTAGTCTGACCACTTAGTTACCATAGAAAGTTTATTTTTTTTGTGTGAATAAAGTAAGTGGATGAATGATTTTAGGATAAAGGTCAAGAAGCAGCATTCTCTTTATCCATCAGGTACGAAATATTTTCATTCCACAAATAAAGAGATACATCATGATAATTGAGATATCCTAAATAGCAAGGTTTCTATTCTAAAGTTTCTTCCTCTTATTCTCGTCTAAAATTTCAAATAAAATCTGACAGTAGACTGATAATTGCCATTAAGTGTTGCCTGAAATATCATTTTCTGCTACCTATCCTTTGTAATCCACTTTGATCTACCGTCTGTCAGTTTCCCTTAGATCCTCCAACTTAATAACTTTAAAAAAAATACACTTGCCATCTGTAAGCTCAGCTGTTCCAAACTTTTCAGTCTTTACTGAAAATAGTGTAAAAGGCAATGAAACGGAAACAGAGACAGAGATAGATAGGATGAAAGAAGAATACACGAACCGTAAAATCTTTCCTGGAGATGACGTAGACGAGGTTTGACTGTTACGGATGTTTCAAAATTACCAAGGTATAAAGGGATGAGCGAAAAAATGAAATTTGTTAAATATTAGATATTTTTTTATAACGTACACCACGTTTTTCTTTTTAATTATATTACCTTGCTCACAAAGCTTTTTACCAGTGCCATGTGTTTTAAAACATTTCTTTAATCACATTCTCAGCCCCCCCCAGGGGCAAAGCGGTATGTCTGTGGACTTGCAAGGCTAGAATCCGGGTTTCGATACCTGTGGTGGGCAGAGCACAGATAGCTTTGTGCTTAATTACAAACAACATTAATCACATTCTACGTCATAACTCATTTTTGTTATTCATACAACCATTGCTATTAAAACATGTTTTTTTTCATCAATGGCTATTATATCTTTATATCTCTTTCCTGTTATCTATATCGCCCCCCAGTAGCACAGCGGTATGTCTGCGGACTTACAACGCTAAAATCCGGGTTTCAATACCTCGCTGTCTTTAAAACTCATTTCTCACTAGTAGTCATTACATCCCCTTATTGTTATTCGTCTGAATACCCTGTGTTATTAAAATACTTCTTCTATTATGTCTCTCTATTGTTATTCGTCTGAATACTCTGTGTTATTAAAATACTTCTTCTATTATGTCTCTCTATTGTTATTCGTCTGAATACTCTGTGTTATTAAAATACTTCTTCTATTATGTCTCTCTATTGTTATTCGTCTGAATACCCTGTGTTATTAAAATACTTCTTCTATTATGTCTCTCTATTGTTATTCGTCTGAATACTCTGTGTTATTAAAATACTTCTTCTATTATGTCTCTCTATTGTTATTCGTCTGAATACCCTGTGTTATTAAAATACTTTCTTATTATGTCTAGCTATTGTTATTCGTCTGAATACCCTGTGTTATTAAAATATTTCTTCTATTATGTCTCTCTATTGTTAGTCGTCTGAATACCCTGTGTTATTAAAATATTTCTTCTATTATGTCTCTCTATTGTTAGTCGTCTGAATACCCTGTGTTATTAAAATACTTCTTCTATTATGTCTCTCTATTGTTATTCGTCTGAATACCCTGTGTTATTAAAATACTTTTTATTATGTCTACCTATTGTTATTCGTCAGAATACCCTGTGTTATTAAAATACTTTTTTATTATGTCTCTCTATTGTTATTCGTCTGAATACCCTGTGTTATTAAAATACTTTTTTATTATGTCTCTCTATTGTTATTCGTCTGAATACCCTGGTTATTGAAATACTTGTTTAATTTTAGCCATTACTTCTTCTTCTTGTTATCTGTTTGAGTACTTTTATCATTAAACCACATTATGCATTGGTAGTTATTATTTCTTCTTAGAACATTTTTTTTGTTAATTCCATTAGTTATCAATTGACCACTTTTGAAACACTTATTCTGTTATTACATATATGATATTCTTTTACGCGTTGAATAAAGTAATTTTATATCATCAATCTACTCATATATTATAGTCGATTATGTTTTGCGTTCTTTCTTACTCATCTAATTTACAAAAAGTCTGTTGAGAATTCAGAGTTGAAGGTTTGGTTTTGAAGACAAGTTGAAGAGATCTTAAGAAAGATATATTTCATTCATACACAACTCCCATGAGACGGCAGATGAAGGAAACAAAGAAACCAAAAGCAGAAGAAAGTCAGGACTTTAGATTATTCCCGCAGTGTGAGAAATAAGTTGTCAGGTTAACTCTTATGCAGAAGATTAATGCTGGAAACGTGCTTTTAATCAGATTTGCACTAGCCCATTCGTAATACATCACCGTATTCACAAGTGTTTGACAAGCGGCCACGAAAGGTTACAACTTTGTGTGGTATACAAGCGAGAAGTGATTAGCAAGAAATGGAGGGTTGACTTTCATCTCATTTATTAGTTCTTTCCAACCACAGGACTCAAGAATAGTTTTACTGCGTTTTGCTGATTGTTAACCTTCCATTGTAAATTCTGACACGTGATCGCTCAACTCAATAAGTTAAATACTCATTAAATAGATATGAATTTCTTGTCGATACTTGTAGTATAATTAATTAATTTAATTGATCGGTTGAATGACGCATTTCAGAAGAGGGAATCGTTTTGCCAAATTCATGGCAAGAAGATGATAATTCTATTTACTTCTACCTCGACCGTCATAACTTCTACCTTTTCTTTTTTAAAGTCTGACAGCTAATTTGAGATTTACAACATTTTGGCTTATAACTTTTAACTATTCATCGTTGTCGTAGAAACTCAGCTAAATGACCATCCTCCAATACCGGTTAACTTATTGATACGATAAATGGAAACTCCAATGATATTTTTCTTATTTCATTGGTTATTGGCGTAATTAAACACTAAACTATTGATATACCATAAACTATTCTAATGATCTAAGTAATTTTCTCTGATTAACATTATAAAACTTCTTATTAGCACCAATGAATAACTTGGCCATTATACTAAAGCTTTCAGACTGATAATTTGTAACAATAATAGTATACTGAATATACTCTCAACTGATTAGAATCGATTGATACCAATATTTTAGAATAACATGGTTAGGATAAACAGTATAAATCCGTTAGAACTGGTGGAAATGTAACTGGGTTTTAGTCTGATAGACGTTAATGTTAATGAATGATATGAGTGGTGGAGAAATTTGAATTTTAAACAGACGTCAAAGCTTTCACGTTTCACATTCTCCCTACATGTCTTGGTGTGTTATATTTGTAAATGAATATCTACTCTTATTTTATTTTGTAAGGGGTACTAACGCCGTTTTAATCTGTGTATTTTGTATAGTAATAACGCCAGCTTAATTCAGCATTTCTAGAAGTAGTAGTAACATCTTTCTTATTTGTGTGTTTTATGGAGTAGTAACCCTGTTTATTTCACCATTTGGAGAAGTAGTAACACTTTTCTTATTTGTGGTTTTTATAGAGTAGTAACACCTTTCTTATCTGTGTGTTTTGTGGAGTGGTAACTCCCGCTTATTTCAGTTCTTGAAAAACAGTAACATGTATTTGATTTTGAAAAAAGTAGTAACAGCTTTCTTATCTGTGTGTTTTGAAGAGTAGCAACTCTGCTTATTTCGAGAAATAGTAACGCCTATTTATTTCAATGTTTGAAGAAGTAGTAACATCCAAGCGATTAATAAGTTCTAACTTATTTTGATTTTTCATATCAACAGTTACTTGTTTTGACTGTTTTAAAGAAGTAGTAACACCTACTTACCCCTGTGTTTGGAAAAGTTCTGTCATGTACTTGTCTTAATTATTTATCTTCATGTTTAAAGACCTTATAATTCTTTCGTTAACTTTCAGTATGAGAAAAGTTTTAAAATCTTGTTGTTCCTTAAGTTTTTACTTATTCCTTTGAGTGGAATATCACTGTCAAAGAACATTTTACTTCATCAGTAACTCTAGTATAAACGAAAGGAGAAATATATTTAAAGTGTTGGATTGCATTCATGTTTAGGAGTTGGTGTCATATAGTGTTCTACCACTGAGACTCTGGAAGGGAAGGTTGGCGCAGATAACTTTGGTGTAGCCTTGCACGAATATCCCAAACATACAGACTCTTTCGTTCATCCTAGGGTTACTGATAAAGGATAACGTTCTCCTATACCAATAACAGAGGAATGAATATAAACTTAAGGGAGAACAAGACTACGAAAACTATTTTTCCTTACTGAAAATGAAGAATGTCTTTTTGGTGACTTACATAAAGCTACAAACTTCAAACTCGGGGTAGTGATACAGTTTTGTATGGGGAGTAATATGGGCTATGTGTACACGGGCTCAGAAGTCATTTTGAGGCCAAAGTGACAAATATAACAATTTTTGATAAACAGGATGACCAATTGTGCTCAAATTGAAAAGGACGGATTTTTTGGTAAAGTGTGATCAAGAGGGCTATTATTTACGTTTATTCTTTATGTAAGGACTTCTCCTAATCATTCTATCCATGATAAATCATGTGTTAAAACGATTTAAATACTTTGTAAAGCCTTCTTTTGTGCTCTTTCCCGCCCTCTCTCTCTTTCTTATACGAACACGTGTCTACTCTCTAACTCTCCTTAATTGATAAAGGCTGGTGCTTTCTCTCAAACAATTGCGCGCACTCCCTCAACTAAATAGATTTGCTTCAACCATATCTTTTGCTTTGCTTGCGTGTACTCGCAAGAATCAGCTATACGATAACTTTACAATACTTTTGGTATCAGCAAACTTTCATTTACGTTGTGTTGCAAAGGAGAAGAGAATAAATCAATTCTTCATTAAATGGAACTATAATAAAGTTAGAATACGCTGCAAACGACAATTGAATACACATCAGAAATTAGGATGCCAAAAAATAGATAATTTTGTTTTGGAAGCAGGAGCAACGTACCCTGTTTTGCTTTGATTAAAGAGCTTTAGCAAATTTTTATCATTTTTGCACAGTGTAATATTTATTGATTTAAATCAAAATATTTAGTTAGGTAAAGAAATAATTTTGATTTTGTTTTCAAAACATCATGATTAATATGGTTGATTTAATCAAAACAACTCGGGATATTTAAATCTATCTATATCCGACAAACACCAGATACTCTGCTAGTTTACCTATAACGAACAAAAGACGACAACAACTTTAAATGTGTTGTAGCTTTAAAGTTTACTTCAATGAGAATAGTTGTAATATATCTTAATAATGACTTAGAACATAGTTGATTGTTGAAAAGAAGTACTGTGTTGTTGAATAATAACATGATATTCTTGCAAAATAATTATGCTTTTAGTTTGTGGGATAATCTTTTTCTAATTGTTACTCATTGTCCATAGTCTACATTAGGCGAGAAAACAAACCCAGAATAGGCATAACTTGAAATATAACTGTCCTAATCAATAATGAGCAAGAACACAGACTCAGAACAGGCTTAACTCTTCATTCTTATTTAAAGTATCTTATTAACCACGGCCAATAGAGGGCAAAATTTATGCGTTTGTTTGTTTGTAATTAAGCACAAAGCTACACAATGGGCTATCTGAAACCCGGATTCTAGCATTGTAAGTTCGCAGACATACTGCTGTGCCACTGGGGGGGGGGGGCAGAGGCAAAATACCCTTAAATAGGCTTTGTTATAAATAATTGTTTCACTGTCAGTCACTGCTTGTAGTATTCATTGGTCTAGAAAAGAGACTTAGAACAAGCATAACTACCAATTGTTCTTTAACTATGTTAGATATACAAGACTGTTCGTTTTGGATTTAACACGAGATTATTATTTAGTTTATATTGTGTGAGCGTTAAAGTAAGTAAAGTCAGTGAAAGTAAAAGTGAAGTTAGTCTGCATGTGAGTTTAACCGTAAGGGACGATTTATAAAATGAGTTTCACAGCTTTGATTGTAATAACAGAGATATAGAAGAATAATTCGTCTTGTCAGTTGGGTTATAAAGTAACTGAACCAGCTTGTGTGGACTTTTGACGCAAAATATAATTTTTTAAAGCTGTGGATACAACTATGTTAACCCACGTTAATTTATCACTGCTTGTATTGTAATAACAGAGTAGAAAATAATAATCTGTATTGTTAATTGTGTTCTATAGTAATTGAACCAGCTTGTATGGACTCTTGACGAAAACAGACAATTATTTAAAGCTCTGGATACAACTGTGGTGATTAACTGTGTAAAAAAAATATTTGTATATACGTTTGACTTGTTTTAAATATATCATTTTAAAAAAAGTGGATTGTGCGCTGTCCATTCATTGTTCCAATTTATCAACATCAAGTCGCAGACACTATAAGAAATCTCAGCTCCCATGAAACTAACAAATAGTGGGTCACTCTCCATAATTATTATTGAAAAAATTTCAGAATAGTCGCAACTATAAATTGTTGTTTATCTGTCAGTTACTTTTTTATGGCAAATAATGGTTAAGGAGATAAACCTAAAACAGGTATATCTATCAGTCGCTATTTAACTCTTTGAGAAGTCACAGTCTTCACAGTCTGGTCTGTATTGTGCAATAAAACAGATTCAGCATAGGCTTTACTATATATCATTGTTTAACAGTCAGTTACTTCCCGTGGCTAATAATGGAGAAGAAGAAAAAAACTGCAGTTGTGTTCTTATTTGAAAAGAAAAGAGAAACAATGGATGAAACATATCTCTTGGCTATGGAATAGGTGTTGCATTGTTGTAGTAGACCAATCAAACTTAGCTCTGACAACATAGTAGGGTCTAATAATTGGATAAAACAAGTCATTGAAGTGGACTGAAGAAAAAGACGCACCAAGTGGCTTGGGCTTTTTTTATAACACTTCCATAGTTTTAACTGTTACCTTGAAAGGCAAAAATTGTAAAAGTCGAATTGCGAAATATATTTAAGTTGTAGTTGTTTTTTTTATTCAATCCCATAAGACGTTTTTATGGAAGTACGGTTTTGTGTATGGATTACAGAATATAAGTAGGAGGCTTAAGACGACACCATAATGACTAGAGTAAATCACACTATTGTGCTGTTTTTCTTCAGTTAAAGTTGGTGTTGTTGGTACATGTCCAAATGCTCAAATGGCGATGTCTTTCGATTTGCTGTATTTTACACCCACCCTTCCCTCCGTCTCAAGTAATCACCTTGTATTGTGTGTGTGTAAGAAGCAGAAAACACTATACAGTTCCGAATCATCAGTGATAAATATAAGAAGTAAACTTAAGAAAAATTCCACCAGTAATTTCATTCCACCTTTTAATGACTTATTTTTACTGGTTATGTAATTCCAAAGTAGTTTGATAAGCTGGTATTTTACGTTAACCCATAGCTGCTGGCCGGGTAACGTTTTTACTGGTAACTTAATTTCAAAGTTTTTTTTTATTTTGCAGGTTTCATTAACACATAGCTACTGTTTGGGTAATGTTTTTGTTTGTAACCTGCTTCCAAAGTGGTAGATTCCATTAACCCTTAGCTAGTGGCTGCGTAGTTTTTACTGGTAGTCTAATTCCAAAGTAGTTTCTTAAACTGATAAGTTTCATTTACACATAGCTACTATCCAATTCAATCTTTTAATGCTCATCTACTTCCGAAATGGTTCCTTATATTGGTAGAGTTCATTTGCCTATAGCCACTTTGAGTTAAACTTATTTACGCTTGCTAACGTATGTTAATCCTAATTTACGTTTTCTAGCATGAATTAAGCCTGTTTTATATTTGGTAATGAGAGCTATATCCTATTTACGATTTCTAACACGAGTTAAACCTATTATACATATGCTGACATGATTTAAGTCAATTTTTCTGATACAAGTTAATTCTATTCAATGCTAATTGAAATGTATAAGGCTTACTTTAGGATTTCTTACGTATGCTCAGTCTACTTTATGCTTAGCGCAGATAGCCCTCGTGTAGCTTTGCGCGAAATTCAAAACAAACAAACAAACTTTATGCTCAATAATACGTCGTCAAGTTTACGTATTTATACACGAATCTGTTGTTGTAGATTTTCTTTTTCATGTACATTACACACGAAATCTGAAACATGTGATCTGTTATAGAATGTTATTACTGTCATCTGTCACATTATTTCGACTTTATTTTAAAATTAGTATAAGGAAAGGGTCAGATTCTGAAACAGCACCAAAAATGTCAGAATAACTTTGGCGTGCAGGGAAGGTTTAGGCCTGATGTTTAAAACAAAATGAATTTTTGATTTTTTCTTGAAAATATTGAACTTTTTTTCTTTTAAAATATAAAGACAAAAGACTCTTTCATTGTTTATTCGTATTTTGTATTAGATAATAAAACTTGAGATATGTTTAGATCAAAAGTAACAAAATTGTGTTTTATAGTCTTTTATTTTTAGATGTGAATTTTTTCAACAATACAGGCCGACATTTGGAAGAGGAAGGTGTGTGTGAGTCAGTAAGTAAACTCACTCTGACGATCTTTGACGCCATTTCAGAATCTGACTCTGCCCTAATGCAACAAGTCAGACAAAAAAAATATATATATATATAAAATTTAGTGTTACTGAATTCTTCCTGTTCGAGTGATTGACTTATATAATCTTCAATATTTCAATAAATATTTTAAAGTATCAGTAATTAAAATTTTAAAAAAGTTGTAACTTGAGTGTATAGAGGTTATTTTCAAAATTGTTGGTGTAATTAACTCATCAATTTTTTTCGCTTGTTCGTTACATTATGTGTCATATACAAAATAGGGCTCTACTGACGCCATTATCCTACTTTAGTCATTATAAAGAACGCCCGTTAGATTGTTGGTCCTCGCTAATTTCCTCTCCCTTCAACATCACAAAGGGGTGAAAAAAAAGATTCAAGTTTCAGCTAAAAGCATCGTTATGAACTTCTTCAACTTTGGATGTAAATGGAAACAGTGTATAAGAAAGTTTCAAGAGTCAACAGAATGATAGGAGTGTTTGTATTCACACCAGATGTTAATTTTTTTCTTATATAGTTACTGCTTATTACCAAGCTTTTTTCCTCCCCTCTCTCACCCCCGTGGCTTAGCGGCAAATATTTGGACTTACGACCCTCAAAATCTGGTTTATATACCCGTGTTTGGTACAGCACAGATAGCCCATTGTGTAACTTTGTGCTTAACATAAAACATGAACAAAGGTTTCGCTAGGCAAACATGACGAGATTTGAAATGAGATATGTTATGTAATTAATATGCTCATTGAAGCAAATACAAGAAACATTCTCGCCTGGCCATTACTCCTCACAGAAAACATTAATAATCAGTAAAAATTTTACCTGTGCAGTAGCGATGAGTAAATGAAACCTATCAATTCAATAAATGATTTTTGAAGTAGATGAAGAGTAAAATCTCAAAGGCCAACTATTTACCTGAAAATCCTAGATCTAGGGTTTCCAAGTTTCAAGTGGAGAGAAGACATGTTGATACTTATATTTGTCAGTAATATAACAGGGCAAAAGAAACAAAAAGTGTTAGTGAAAGTCTGAGTATTAGGAATATCATACTCATTGACATAGACTCCAAACATCGTATAGTTAAATGTACTGAATGTCATACTCATTGACATAGACTCCAAACATCGTATAGTTAATTACAATGAATGTCATACTCATTGACATAGACTCCAAACATCGCATAGTTAAGTATAATCAATGCCATACTCATTGACACAGACTCCAAACATCGTATAATTAATTACAATGAATGTCATACTCATTGACATAGACTCCAAACATCGTATAGTTAAATGTACTGTATGTCATACTCATTGACATAGACTCCAAACATCGTATAGTAAAGTATAATTTTAACATAAATGTTTCACTCTCTGCTAGGATTATTAAATTAGCTTCTCTGTGTAGTTGCTATTTTGTACAACATTCTTCTTCGATAAGCGTATTTAGATTCAGTGCAGCTTACTTTACGAATGTAAGTATTTCTGAAACAGTATTACAATGGTATAAGAAAACAATGTTAGCTTTAAATTATTTGCCCAAGCTACTTTTAGGGCAAAGCCACATAGCTTTATGAGAAGTACCTTTACATTTTCTGTTTTGTTGATAGAAGGTTTTTAGATCCCTTAAGATAATAGCTTCCTTTATCCTCAGCTTCTACTTACAAGCTGAAGAGGTAATTTAAAAGTCATTAGATGAAATTGGATCGTTACAAAACGTGCGCGTGTAGACGTTTTGTAACGTTCCAATTCCAGCCAATGGTTTTCGAATTATGTCTTCAGCTTGCAGTAAACAAAAGCTAAGGAAAAAGGACACAGTTCTCATCAAGGATCTAAAATCTACCTACCCTTAAGAAACTGGAAAATGTAAGGGAGCTTCTCCAATAATAGGGCTTTGCCCTAAACTTTTCTTGGATAAAGAGCTAAACAATGCAATGAATCTATAGCCAGCTTACCTAGTGTGATGTCATGTACGATATTTATATTATACAGCTGAACTGTAAATCTGTGTCTAATATTTTTAATTATGCCAAATGTATAGGTAGTAGATATAAAATTCAAAATAAGTAAGTGAACTGTGCCTTTGTGGAATCTTGTTGAGAACACGATTAACTGATCATACACAATAAGGTTAACCATAATAAAGATACAATACAACTATATAGTCAGACCAGAAAAAAGATACAATACAACTATATAGTCAGACCAGAAAAAAGATACAATACAACTATATAGTCAGACCATAAGAAAGATACAATACAACTATATAGTCAGACCATAAGAAAGATACAATACAACTATATAGTCAGACCATAAGAAAGATACAAAAGTACAGTCAAACCATAAAAAGATACAAAGAAACAATACTGTTACAAAATAAGAAGGATAAATGGCAATAATACAGATATAATACAAAGAAAATACGTAATACAACAGTATAATTGTACTACACAAGGTTGAGTATATTATATTAAGACAATTTTGGTTATATAAATCAGCAAGTCAAGTGACAATCACAGTCAATTTAAGATTATGATAGTCATGTATCAGAACTGCACTTACATAGTGTGATGTTAAAAATTAATCACTTTCGGAAATGGGCATGTAACAGCCTTTCCTGGCGCAAAATATTCATACACTCAGATAACAAAGATGTATTCAGCTGATCGGAAATTGATAAGTTCCAAGACGAGTATATCACTTTTACATAACGGCATTCGAAAAAAAAGGAATATGGACTAACTTGAGGCACCAGGAACATCCAGAAACAGACCCACAATAAGTTGTACCCTAATTGTAAAAGGCCGAGTGCAGCGTCTTATAACAGGTGAGAATCTACAAACATAAAAATTACTGACAAAAGCCGCGCAGGTGACCCAGACAACAGTACTTTACATAATGGAAAAGGATCTCCATCTGGAAACGAGGCCAACAGGGTATGGGTTCACCAAGATAAGGCTTCCAGACATACCTCCCGCTTAACCGCTGCATGCCTCAAGCAGCTGGAGGATGCAACGGCTACTCATACTGTTCCATACGAAGACATATTGATCAAGTCGCCAAACACAGCGACCATGTATTTCTGTGGTATTGGACTGTTGAAATGGGCATTGGAAAAATATTGTCCTTGTACACTAGATGGCTTATGGAAAGAGAGCATGGAGGAGTTGTATGCTACAGACATGATACCCTTACGACGGAGCCATTTGCATCGTAAACTACGCTGCAAGCTGTGCGGTTGTCAGATAGAGCATGACCGGATGTGACTGTAATGATGCGATGAGGCACTAAAACCGTTTTAATATAGTGTACTCAGCTACTTTATTACACTTTCACAACAACACAACTAATAAAGTTTTTTTTTCACTGAAAAGTCTTGATTGAAGTTCATTATTAGGCATACTTGTTAAGAAAAAACGACTTGCTAGTTTAATAAAAAGTGATTATTTTAACTCCAATAATTTGAATTATGTCTTCATCAGGGTACAGTGCAGTAGAAAAAGAAAAGAAAGAAAAACAGTATCAATTTTCTAGGTAGGTATAGAAACATTTTAATTAAAACTTTACATTAAAAGACCGAAGCTACCACTTGCTCAAATAGAACAGTTAAGACTCTGACTGAATTGCATTCAGTCCAAAATAATACGACGGAAATTTGGACAATTTCAGATTTGTCACTATCTAGATAGTGCAACGGTTTCAGACTATATAGTGAGGCACCATTCTAAAGACCCTAACGTTTTCCTCTCTGCTAAACTGTAAAGTCTAACAGATATCCTTTCGTCTTTCAACACCTTCGGGTGGACAGAAAAGAAACAATGCATTAATAAAACACTCCAACTACGGACTTTATCACCATCTAGAACATTATATTTACTAAGAACACACGAACGATAATTCTACGAGTGTAGATTCATCACACAGTGATAAATAAAATGGTTAAAGTGTCAGATAAGGGTAAAGGTTTTGTATTTTTAAACAGAAACACAGAAGTAAATAAAGTGGAACAACACTGAAAGTTATCGGAAACTTAAGCTCGAATCCCACAGTAAAGAATTGTTAAATAAAAAACAAACACCACTTGACATTCGTGCATAGCCGTGTACCCGTTCTTTATAGTGTAACCAAAGACCACAAATCCTAAGATATATATTTGCCACAAGTGGCTCTACCACTTTCATGGTTCACGGACAGAATTTTACTCCTTTCTTTTACAATTTTCATCCTCATATCTACCGAGAACTAAACGATTTCTTCAGAATTTTAGAGATAAATACAGACGATAACTTCGAAACAATTTTACCCTGTCTTGATGTAATACAACTGTATCCATTTTTTCCCATTGATGAGAGTATTGACAACTTAATAAGTTTTATCAAAGATAATAACAGCAAATGCCCATTTCATTTTAGGATAACCTCTTTTCATGGATGGAACAAGCATTTAAGTTTTTTTTTACATTTATTGTGAGGTTAACAATGACCTCTGCAAGCAAGCAAAAGGAATGAGATGGGCAACAGGATTACTACTGTTTCTGTAATTTTTCTCTACATGTTTGAGCAACAAGCATTAGATCAGTGGAGTTATACAGCCTGGCATGGCTAGATGGTAAGGGCGCTCGACTTGTGATCTTTGGGTCGAGGGTTTGAGTCCTCGTCCCACCAAACATGCTCACCCTTTCAGCCGTGGGGACGTGATAAGTGACGGTCAATCCCACTATTCGTCAGTAAAAGAGTAGCTCAAGTGTTGGCGGTGGGTGGTGATGACTAGTTGCCTTCCCTCTAGTCTTTCGCTGATAAATTAGGGACAGCTACCGCAGATGGTCCTCGTGTAGCTTTGCGCGAAATTCCAAACAAAACAAAAGAGTTATACAATTCAACTTGATCCAACTTCATGACACAGACTTATTGTGTATATCGGGTTATGAAACAGTGACTTATGATTCTTTCTAAATTTTCATTGTTTTCTAAATGTACTCCAACATTTATAAAATTTCCTCTCTAGCACTCTGAAATCAATCAGCATCTTAATTTTCTTGACATAAATATCAAAACCAAACTTTTATTGACATATATCTGCAACTAAACAAGTAAGAATCTCATTTCTTTTAATTTCCTCGCGCGCGCGCGCATGTGTTCGCTGTCTTATAGCAAAGCAACAATGGGCTAGCTGCTGTGTTGGACCTCTGATTTAAGTTTTTCAATACATCAGTCAAACCGTATTCCAGAAATTTAAAACAGTCATCACAAAATCTAGTTCATCCATTGGTCTTACGGTGACACGTAGGCTAAATGGCCATGTCAGAATCTCCAAGGCTCAAGTGAAGCCGTCCCTTACTAGAGTTACCAAGTTACTTTAGTTTTTTCATACATCAGTCAAATTATATTCCCAAAATTTAAATCAGTTATCAAAAGATCTGGTCTACCCATTCGTTTTACCGAAAAACCACACAGGTCTGTCAAATCTATTGTAGCTGGATAATCACTTAAGCCTTGCAATGATGCAAAATGTACTTTATCTAAATGTGGATAAGGTGCGCTTGTTGCAAGTATTTTGTAAACCAGTAACAACGCAGTATTTGCTTTTAAACTTGCATTGGGAAATAGGCTGCTCATTAGACATACATGTCAGTAACACTAACACCTGCTGAACATAAAGCCGAGAACTACATCAGCCATATTAATAATCCTATTTTGAAAATAAAAGATTTTCTCAAGCGCAAACTGTTACCATGACAGAAAACTGAAATAAGACTATTTCATTCGATCTTAAAACCCAGCAACAAATAGAAATAAAGGTTGCAATGTGTTAAGTTGTTCTTATTGACAGAAACCTCTTGTTTATAATAATCGCCTTCCAGTCTAGTATTAAAAAATTAGTATAATTAGCACGTTAAAACACTTGATCTCAACTTGCAATGAAAACATTTTGTTGAGTTTCTTTAAAAGATATGTGTTTAAACTTAATTTTTGTATCAGTTCCTTTAAATATTTGTTCGTATCTTTAAAAATTCCGCGCAAAGCTACATAAGGCTATCTGTGCAAAGTCGACTCTGATTTTAAAGTGATAGTCTTGAAGCTTTAGTAGCACCCACCACCAACACGTGGGCTACCATTGTCCGATCGAGTAGTATGATTTGGCCGCAGCTCTCATAAAGCATCCACGACCCGTTTTTACGGCGATGGATTTCGTACCATGAATATCGGTTTCACAGTCAGAGTACAGTTATTCGATAAGCCATTTTTGGCCTTCCTTTAAATCTATAATAATAAAAAGACGCGTGTGTGTGTGTGTGTGTGTGTGACCGCCATAACTCCAAGAAGAAAGAACCTAGAAACATGAAATTTTGCAAACATACTAAGTGGATCCTGAGGGTATTATTACTCATTCACGTGCGTGCGCATCTTTTTATGAGGCAAGCTAGCGAAAAACCACATAGAAAAGAAGTGTGACCGCCATAGCTCCAAGAGGAAAGAACCTAGAAACCTGCAATGTTATTAGCACTCCTGTTTAATATAGGTATGAATAGCCTGGAGTCAAGGTAGCTTAGATATAATGTTTAATTGTAGCATTTTCTTCAAAAAATACAGTCTCCAATTAACTCAAATAGTTACGTGCGTTCGTGCGCGTGTGCACATACGTGTCTGTGTGTGTGTGTGATCACCATAGCTTCAAGAGGAAAGAACCTAGAAACCTAAAATTTTGCACCCATACTAAGTGGACCCTGAGGGTGTGTAACTGGGTATTATTACGTATCCACGTGGGTGCGCGCATCTTTTTATGATTGTTTCTTTTTCTTTTCAATTTCGCGCAAAGCTACACGAGGGCTATCTGTGCTAGCCGTCCCTAATTTAGCAGTTAAAGACTAGAGGGAATACAGCTAGTCATCACCACCTACCGCCAACTCTTGGGCTACTCTTTTACCAACGAATAGTGGGATTCACCGTCACATTGTAATGCCACAACGGCTGAAAGGGCGAGCATGTTTGGTGGGACGGGGATTCGAACCCGCGACTCACAGATTGCGAGTCGGGCACCCTAACCACCTGGCCATATTGAGCTTCTTTTTATGAAACGAGCTAGCTATAAAACACATAGAAAAGAAGTGTGACTCTCACGGTAACTTGTTTGTTTGTTTTTTAATTTTCACGCGAAGCTACTCGAGGGCTATTGCGCCAGAAGTCCTTAATTTTGAAGTGATAGACTAGAGGGAAGGCGGCAGCTAGTGAACACCACCCACCGCATACTTTTCAGCTACTGTTTTGCTAACGAAAAGTGGGATTGACCAATACAATATAATGCCCAAATAGCTGAAAGAACTAGCATGTATGGCGAAATGTTTCGATCTCTCGATCCGCAGATTGCGATTCGAGCGCCCAACCACCAGGCTATGCCATACCCTCATAATAACTTCGCCGTTTACACTATGTAACTTTGATCATCCTGTTACTGTAAACCGAAATTAACGAATAGAAAATTTATGCAACTGAGCACTAATTAATTATCTCTAAAAGTTGAAGATATATATATATATATATCTTTTTGAAATTGTACTCTAACGTTCCGCGAGCTCCTGCTGGCGCTATAACTAGAAAATCTATGTGGGGGGAACAACACTATTTATTTCCTTTTAGATCAGTCTTGAAGCCAAGAAATTTGTTTTCTCATTAATTACAAATAAACCGAGAAGTCAAAAATAACTCCAATCCAATATATTTTGATATAAGCGAACAAGGCTTAGCTCAGTTTCTAAAGCAAGTTATAGATAGCTTTAAAATAACATTTGTCAAAGATTCTAGCATTAGAAAGAAAGAAGACTTCAACACAGTCTTAAGCTAAATCTTCGATTGAAAAATATCATGAACACTTCGCTCAATAGGAACATTATTTTACAGGAACACGTAATATACTCTTCTGTTATTATATGAAATTCAAATCATGAGAATTATTTTTTCTGTCGAGCTATTACAAGTGTTATAGGTCCAAGAACGTATCACTACTTTAACTGGTATCTCACTGTTCTCTTGGAAGCTGGTACCTTTGTAGCTGCACAATTAGTTTTTTGTTTTATTAAGGCAACATATTTAGGCAAAACAGGCAAGAAAGATTCTAAAGGCTCACGGTGTTTACCAAAGATCTCGTACCTGGTCTTAAAAGCTTCGAAGAAAATCAAAATACAACTCTAAAGAGACAGAGAACAAACTGAGACAAATTCACTTTTTTTCCAATTTTATATGGAAAATTTCTTTAACTATTCAGATCATTAATAATGTGGCTCTTGTTAGAATAGTCGACTTATCGTAAGACAAAAGCTAATTCATGTTAGGAATCAATCCCGACATCACTAGAAAATATGACGAAATCTTTTCTCACAACAGAAGGTAAATGATGAATATGGTTGGTTTTTTTTTCTAACAAAACTAGATAGTATTGAAGGAGCTATTTTTGATGACAGTAGATAACATGATGAATTTTTTCTGATAACGGTAAGAAACATGATTTAGTCTTTTCTTCCGGCAATAGCAAACAAGAAAGAGCACTTTCTGAAAAAACTATGAAACATTGCAAAGTTATTTCTGAGAACACTATGAAACATTACTAAGCTCTTTCTGGTGACAGTATAAAATACGATGAAACCCTTTCTAAGAACAGTAATAAACATGACAGGATCCTTTGTGAAGACAGTAGAAAACATGATGTAGTCTTTTTATGATGGTAGTATAAAACATGATAGAGTAATTTCTGAAGGCAGTAGATAAAATGATGGAGTTTAACCTAACTTCATTAAACAACATGATGAATTTACGTTGACAGATTAATATGAAATTACGTAACGTTACAATATTCGTTGCATAAGGTTATTGTTACGTCGAACATATTCAATGAGATCATCTTGACGTCATAATTTTACTTGTTTATTTATCTAACATCCCACAAAGAAGTTACGTCTGTTGTTTCATACATTCGTTATCTCGTCTCATTTACTATCTATAATAAAGAGCTTTGGGTCTAGTGATCTGTTACTTCACATAACATTAGAGCTCTTTTGTCTAACCACGACAGTATAAAGACAATGAATTTGTATCGCCCTATAATGAAAACAAAAAATTTTTGACAGTGATTCTAGAAGAGAACCACTTTCATAATGCACTATGTATACAGAAGCACACGTCAACTATTGTCCTGTCTGTAAAAACAAAAGCAAAATAAAATAATTCGAAACAAAGAAATTATGCCTATTGTATGAACGTAATTCCAGGGAGAATTTTATGCAGCTACTTTTCAGCTGTTACGGGACTTGTTTCAATAAACTTTTTAATGGTCATGCGTAATGAAGAGCTAAGTTGAGATGGGCACCACATTTTCTTCATCAAAAATGCTATCGAAAAATTATAAAACGTTATTATTGATCTGAAAAATAGGATCACAGTAGTCCAAAAGAAGAAATACCAATTTAACTAGTTAACCAGGGGACTAAAAACGTATTTCTATATTTTCTGATTGATAATTATTTTTCGAAAATGTGAAGATCGAATATGATTTAATAGGTTTCTACTGCAAGTTCAAAGGCCACAAAATAACTGTTGTTGTAGATTCAAAGGCTAAATCATGACTTCCAGTGTAACCTTTGACTTCTTACAATTATAAGTTCAAAGGTTATTAGCATGATTATTTTGTGAATTCAAGTTACGAACCTGATTCTCAAGATAAACTTAAAATCCTCATGTGGAATTTCGGTCTAAGTTTAAACGTCACAAGTGTGGCACTGGATTTGCGTTTAAAAGTAGCAAGTAAATATTTTATTGCAAACTCAAAGATCACTGGTGTAATTCTTGTGTAAGTGAAGAAAACATACAACGTTGGAATATAATGTATTACTCCAGCATTGACTTCGTGAGCTTCATAATGTTACAAGTAAGAACGAATCTGAAGTCTTTCAGAATGGAAATGAGTCACTACAGGTTAGAGTGACAACTTCAAGCATGTGTGAGAGCAAAATGTATGCAAGTACTGATTTTTTAACACTGGCTCCCAGCGATAACACTACCTCAGTTTAACTGTTGAAATACAGCGTTCTTCACACGTTGTTGTCACCTCTATCAAGAAAAACCTTAATAACACTGGAAACAGCATCAGGTGAATGAATTTTGAGATATACCAACAACAATGATAGATGCGTAACTTCTCAAAAACACTAATAATGATATTAGGCGCGTAATTTTATAAACATATCAAAAATAAGATTAGTGTGCACGAATTTTAAAACGTGTGACCTTCTGAAAAACACCATCAGCAATATTAGGGTTATGACTTTTGAAAGATACCAAATATTAGGCGGGTGGTTTTCGTATCATATCAGCCGTGATGTCAACTATGTGACTTTTGTAGCATACCAACATAAAACTATTAGGCAACTGGAAACTTTTACTCTGGAAACTTTTTAGAGTAAAACAGATTATTACAACTTTTGAAAATCCGAGGCTAAATATTGATGAAGAATTATTAGCATACTGAAGTAACTAAATCTGTTTTCACTATTTTATTTGGTATGGCCTGGTATTTAGAGTGCTCGACTCGCAATCGGAAGGTCGCAGGTTTGAATCCCCGTCATACCTAAAATAATAGTTCTTTCAACTGTGGGGACGTTATAATATGACGGCCAATCCCACATTTCGTTGGTAAAAGAGTTGACCCAAGAGTTGGCGGTGGGTGGTGTTGACTAGTTGCCTTCCCTCTGGTATAACACAACTAAATTAGGGACGGCTAGTGCGGATAGCCTTTTAGTAGCAATTCAAAACAAGCCAAACTATTTTACTTTTTAAGTTGTGACCTATCTACAATTATTGTAATAAAATATAAATCCGTGAAAAAATATAGGAGATATTTGTTTTTCCTTTGAATGTAAATTAGATACGACGTCGATCTGGCGAATGGCAATAAACATGATGGTGTCTGGCGTGGGAGCCCTTTCCAAAGGAAGTTTTTGAATTGCTTGGATATGAGGGATAGAATTGATTTATAGGTGTTATCTACTGAACTAAGTTTGTTCGCTGCGTTTGGCTTGACGAATTGCGTTATCAAATGAAGAAAATTAATTGAAATTTTGCAAACAGTTATAACAGATCAATTTGAAATTAGGGACATTAAAGTTTGCCTAAAAGGAAGTAAAATTAAAAATTAAAAGAAAATGTACTGCTTAATTACCTAGAAAGAAGAATACAAAATGGAAAAACGAACTTATAAAACAAAACAATGAGGCCATGTACAGTTTCAAACATCATTCAGCAAAATATCATACACATGAACAATCTTTGACAGTAAATGTACATTTACATATATACAAAATTGAATATTACGTTAAGAGTATGCAGCTGATTTGTCAAATTGAATTAATGTTCTCTTTCAATTCTTACAAACTAAATTATATGGATACTCTATCACTGCTGTCTTCAGTTTTGTTTAGCTAATCATTTAAACTTTTCTCGAATAAAATAGTTTCCATTAGCGGAGTACTAACACTACAGTAAAATCTTAAGCGCTTCATACACAGGAAGCCTATTGTTAATAATATCATTTTCGTTAAATTTAAGTTTCAGAGAAAAATAACGGAGAATTTTTGTATTTATGAAAAAGCTACTAAGGCTATTTGCCACCATCCCATCAGAGGGAAGGTGGCCAGCCAGCAGTATCCTGCCATCCAACATCCACGCTAAAAGATTGACTGTCACCCTTATACAACTTAAAGTGTGGAATATATTTTGGGGTGTTGCACGATAACGATTCCGGTTTGCCAACTCTGAAATCCAGTATTCTACGATAACGTTCCTGGAGAAGTTGTGAAGTTTGTTTGTTTGTAGTTAAGCACAAAGCTACACAAAGGGCTATCTGTGCTCTGCCCACCACGGGTATCGAAACCCGGTTTTTAATGTCGTAAGTCCGCAGACATACTGCTGTGCCACTGGGGGGCAAGTTGTGAAGTACAAAATTGTTGTTCAATATTTTAGTCACATTGAAATTAAATTTAAAAAGAAAATTATTAATCATCATAAAAACTAAAATTTACAAATGGAAATATATTATTTATGCATTTGAGAAGCTTTTAATTTTATTAGTTTTAGAGTATGTTACATGAAACTAAATTTCATTACTTAGATTAATATATATGACTTCATATGCATTGTGGTGTAAAACTCGTATTTTGTCCTGTTGCCTTAAGTGTAAAAATTGCCTCATAAATCTGCTTTTGATTTGATTTGAGAAATACCTTTTTAGTGATTGGAAATTGAGGTATTTTAAGTGCAAATCGACTATTACAGATATATGTATTCAAGAGTAAACATCAAATGATCCGAACGTTGAATATTTCAAATAAGCTTTAAAAAATAGTAATTTTGTTGAATTTCTTGGATTGTAGAGAAGTTTCCTTCCAGATACAGGATTTGTAAAGTTTGATGTGCGAGTTTACTATCAAGAAGTTTAATACTCTTTACACAAACCATTTGAATATGTTAATACAATGTCGTGTCGCCGCAGATGTGACCTATGGTTACACAGACGTAATGTTTAGCACCTATATATTTGGTTCAGTGTCGTGTCGCCTTAGATGCGAGCTATGGTGTCACAGGCATAACGTCTAGCACTTATATATTTGGTTCAAGCGAATTTCCGATCATTACACACAATGCAATTCTCACATGCATAGATTTATGGCTGGATAAAATTGATCCAGTCTTTCCAAAGAAGGATATCTTTGCATTGCGAGAATTAAAAGTACATTTGATAAAAGGGAATATGTGATGTTTTCCCTTGAAAATGGAGAAACCCCAAAAGCAAAGCGCTTAAGAAAAAAGTGGGCTCTGAAACCACACTTCAAATTCGAAGCAACAACTTCTTTCCTAAAGTGAAGGTTATGATAACGAAAGATAACCCTTCAATCCAAAGAGCCATATTTCCCGGTACCATTAATAATAAAATAAACAAAGATATGAAGTAGAGAAATCATAAAGCTAGAAATATACAAGCTTTCAATTACACCTCGAAATCGACGGCTGTTTTCACGAGAAAGAGAACTGAAGAAATAGGGATTACAGACGTATTTTGACCACCTACTGTTAATAGATAATAATCTGTTAGGGTTAACAGGTACACACGTGGCTAGAAATAAAGGGTGTGTTAGGGTTAAAAGATGCCACTCTGAATAGAGATGAAAATGGGTTAGGATTAATAGGCGGCTAGAGACAAGAATTTGTGTACGCCAGTTACAAACGTTGCGAGAGACAGGAATATGTTAGGCTTATCAGTTACAAACGCATCTAGAGATAAGATTACATTGAAGCTAATAACACAGGCCTGCGAAGGTTTTTATTGTCTTGAAATGTTTACATATTCTACGGTAATTCCTGTATCAAAACAACTTTTATGAAGTTTAAATTCGCAGACCTGTGTAATTATGAACATCACTAGAGATTAAACCGCGGTAGAGATAATAGCTTAAAACGTGGCCAGAGAATAGAATATGTGTAATGGTTAGCAGTTAGAAACGAGGCATCATTTAAGACTGTGTGAATATTAGAAGTTACAAACGTGGTTACAAATAATAAGGTATTAAAAGTAGTAGTTATAAACATGGTTAGGGATGAAAATGTGCTGGAGTTAAGAGAAACGAGGTTAGGGATAAGAATGTGTTAGAACAGATGGTCAGAAATATTTGGAAGTGTATTTCACAGACAATTGATATGAAATAATATTTGTCCAAGAATCAAACAGAAAGAGCCTAAAGCTCTTACATCAAGGATCACATTAAATGTGTCAAAGAAAGTCTACTTAGAAGATTGTAAGGACACTTGTTAATAATTCTTCGGACGGTACACGCTCATTTCCTTGATAATCAACATGTGTGTAACAGCTAGAACAGGTTTAAAAAATACCCATGTTATTGTAATACAAAAGAACGCTAAAAATGTATATTTCGAATATTGTGTAAAAAAAATGCATCATATATTTCAAAATTACTTGTCAATTCTACTCAGAAGCAAAGTTATTTACCCTAAATAAATAAACAAAGGTAAAAATTTTTCATGAAAAAGGGAGCAGTTATTACTTTTTTTATATAAAGAAGCTTTTTTTCTAAGTCTTGCATGGCTTTCTAAGTCGTGTTTAGATTTCATTTGAGATTCTGCTTGCTTTGAACCTCTTAATAGGTTGAAGGTAGGCGAAAGTTAGTTATTTTGTTTCTGTCTACTGATGCTGAACTCCACAAATTGGAGGCTTTGCCTTTTAAAGCACACACTCTTGCATGATTTATTGTTTCCAGGGGGCGTATTCAGAGCTACGGAAATAACATACGACTATCTGTACCCAAATAAAAGCCGTCGAACACTGAGAGACAAATAAACATTGTTCTCAACTTTAATCATTAACATTTGCAGCACCAAATGCTATTTTAGGTGAATAAATAAACACAGTTTGTACACAACTGTTGGTGAAGATCCAATAAAGGAAGAGCGCCTTGACCAAACAGCTCGTGTGGCAAGATGACGATCAGTAACAAGAGTAGAAGAAAATGGCTAGTGATGGTAAATTGGATTTGTAATTGACAACCTGCTGGAAGGTTTATCTACCAAGTGATCCACCAACTAACCAAAACCTTCAAAGAAATCGCTAATGTTAGATCGTCTACTCCTATAATCTTTTTATCTGAAACATTGAGATAACCACCAACTAACCAAAACCTTCAAAGAAATCGCTAATGTTAGATCGTCTACTCCTATAATCTTTTTATCTGAAACATTGAGATAACCACCAACTAACCAAAACCTTCAAAGAAATCGCTAATGTTAGATCGTCTACTCCTATAATCTTTTTATCTGAAACTTATTGAGTTATAACCACCAACTAACCAAAACCTTCAAAGAAATCGCTAATGTTAGATCGTCTACTCCTATAATCTTTTTATCTGAAACATTGAGATAACCACCAACTAACCAAAACCTTCAAAGAAATCGCTAATGTTAGATCGTCTACTCCTATAATCTTTTTATCTGAATTTTTTTTCAACTATTTTTTTGCTACTTACTCATTTTAATTCAAAATTTACCCTTTCGTTTCTCCCAAAACAGCGAAACGAGCTTAAATTCGCTTTAGAAAATACTCTGACAGTCTTTCTTTGTACAATTAAATCATACCTGTAATATGTTTATGATCTTCCTTCGTCTAATCAGACCATGGGCGAGATATGTGTGTAGTCTTTCTTTGTCTAGTAAGACCGTGGTTGAGATACGTGTGTGGTCTTTCTTTACTTAGTCCTACAGTAGCTGATGACTGTACACAATCTTTCTACACCTAGTCCTACTATGATAGAATCCTGAGCGCGGTTTTTTTTTACCTAATACTACACCGGGAAAGCCTAGTGCACTGTGTATCTTCACTTACTTGTATTGTAGCAGAGCCTTTCTTATCTAGTCATGAGTTGGGAGAGGTGTGTGCGAGGTCCTTCTATACCTAGTACTAATGTGGCAGAACATAGTACACGGTCATTCTTCATTCACTCTAACTGTGACAGGGCTCTGTGCCTGTCCTTTTCTACCTGATCATAGTATGACAGAGATGTGTGGCCGTCCTTTTTTTTACCTGGTGATATTGTGGCAGAACCCTGTGAACGTCCTTTCTATACTTAGTCCTACTCTGACAGAGCCCTGTGCACGTTCTTTCTATACTTAGTCCTACTCTGACAGAACCCAATGCACATTCTTTCTTTACTTAGTCCTACTCTGGCAGAACCCTGTGTACGTTCTTTCTTTACCTAGTCCAGAGTTTCCCAAACCTTTTTGAGTTGTCGACCCCTTGACGAATTTATAAAGTTGTCATCGACGCCCAAATTCTTAGAATATAAATTATAAATGAAACTTCAATACATACGATATTTTTCAAACCCGACGTTTCGGCTTACGCCTTTCTCAAGTGTTACAGCGTTACATACAAACACAAACTGATAACTGAAAGGAACACACAACAATTAAAAACTGACTTAACAATGGTAACGTCATGTGTTATCACTCGTACGTTAAAAAGAATTTGAATGAGTAAACGACAGAAAATCGCAAGCTATCAAACAAAAATAATAGTAATTACAAATCAAAGACTTCATCAACAAATTAAGGAACCTTTATTGGTTTTAACACTGAATTATTCACTCTGGATGCTGCTGTCATGTATCTCTCTATTCCCATAGAGGGGAGAGGGGGAATAAATGTGGTTATGAATCTTTTGAAATTTAATCTTTCCTCACTTGACACTTTGGATGTACCACTTCAATTGGTCCAGAATACTCACCTCTACGTCCTGACGAACAACCAGTTTAAGGTTGATGATGTTCTTTAAAACAAACATAGGGTATCGCTACTGAACACTTTGGATGTACCACTTCAATTGGTCCAGAATACTCACTTCTACGTCCTGACGAACAACCAGTTTAAGGTTGGTGATATTCTTTAATAGGGTATCGCTATAGATAATAACATTGCATGTTGCTTTCGCTGTACTTTTATGCACACCTTCGAAAGCTCTGGGGATTCTTCCACGGTCTCTGTTGAAAATAACAAACTTGTTACTAAAATGTACCAAATCATGAATTTTCAACTTACACCACCACCTTAACGGAGAACTTGAAAGAATCTGTAACACAAATGACTATAAAACAACTGTCAGTTCGGACTTACGAAAACTTCTTCGTTCTAATGGTTATCCTGATAACTATATTTAATACATTTTTGAAACGTTTCTTGCAAACAGAGTTGAACAAAATCAGTTTAATAAACCTACATAGACTGAAAATGTCGTCTGGAGTCTACCCTTTTTCGATCAACCCCCACTAAGCGTTTACTCAAAGCCATAAAAATTATGGGTTAAATATTCGAATTGTACAAAAACCGGGGGTTACACACACACACACATACTTGTTCATACTCAATGTGATGATAAAAACACTGGTAAAATCGGTCGTACAGTACACGAACGTTATAAGGAACACATGTGTGCCACCTTGAAACTTGATTCTAAAGAAGCCACTGCTGAACACTTTCTAATGAAACATGGTACAGTAGATAAAACATCATTTAACATTAAGCTTTTAGCAAAATGTAATAGTTTTCTTGATCGTAAATTTAACAAGTCTCTCCTGATTCAATCTTTCTTGGCCTATATAATTATTATTTCTATTCGATAGCTTGCGGTTTTCTGTCGTTCAGTCATTCGAATTGTTTTTAACGTGCGTGCAATAAGCGACAACACGTGACATTACTATCGTTTAGTCAATTTCTAATTGTTGTATGTGTTCTTTTCAGTTATCAGTTTGTATTTGTATGTGACACTGTAACCTTTGAAAAAGGCGCAAGCCGAAACGTCAGCTTTGAATAAAGTCGTTTTTTTTTCTGGAGTGTGATTAGTTGTTTTTTTTTTTTCTAAACATGTTTTCAGTTGTCCAGTCTGCTCTGCAAAGTTTTTGTGAACATGTTTTCAGTTGTCCAG
>NW_013665804.1:267119-296702 GCF_000517525.1 Limulus polyphemus | reverse complement strand
GTTTTCAGTCCTCCAGTCTGCTCTGCAAAGTGTTTGTAAACATATTTTCAGTCCTCCAGTCTGCTCTGCAAGGTTTTTGTAAACATGTTTTCAGTCCTCCAGTCTGCTCTGCAAAGTTTTTGTAAACATGTTTTCAGTTGTCCAGTCTGCTCTGCAAAGTTTTTGTAAACATGTTTTCAGTTGTCCAGTCTGCTCTGCAAAGTTTTTGTAAACATGTTTTCAGTCCTCCAGTCTGCTCTGCAAAGTTTTTGTAAACATATTTTCAGTCCTCCAGTCTGCTCTGCAAGGTTTAAAAACTGATACGTTTGTCATAGCTCCAGTTCGGCTAATTTATTAACTCTGCAAGAAATTCGAATAACTAAAGACAGTAGCATCTCAATAATAAGTTCGTTGCAGGCAAAGTTTACATTTAAGTAGAAATATCACTAAAAATAAGAAATTTTCATTTTTTTTCTACTTAAAGTTTTAAATATTACTTTTAATATCATTATTTTTTGTCTTTACCATAGATATGATTGAATCAACCTAGTATTTTGTTATTCAAAAACTCTATACAGAATAAATGAAACTGATACGGTAATACAAATCAAGATACTACTGTTAACGCAAGTTTTCTGCCCAAAGGTTTCATTATCTCTACATCCATACTATATCCATTACTGATATGTATCCAGGATATATTTTTATACTGTAATTGGTAGGTGCCTTGGGCTTTATTGTTATTTTCATTAATCTAACGACATGGTTGCTTTTATACTTGCAATTCAATGACAGCTAGCTAGATTACATTTTACGTAGACAAATATTATAAGTATTAACATCTGTAGCGGCAGTTTTGTAAAACGAAAAAAAGTGAAATCTTCTACTGAAATTAACTGAAGCACGGATTTTAGTTTCTTTGTTCGGATTTATATAAACATATTTATTTTACTTCTTTGGCTGAATGATAACAATTTATGATTTTTATTCGACATGGAAGTATGTTTCAGTCACTCTCCAATTTTACAAGCTTTCGTTGGGATGAAGAGGTCGAGGATAACATTGGGATTTGTAGCTTGCCCTATAGATATCAAAACTTGAGCGCGTGAAAGTTGTGGAGGGTTTGTAGCTTGTTGTATAGATAACAAAACTTAAGAACGTGAAAGTTGTGGAGGGTTTGTAGCTTGTTGTATAGATAATAAAACTTAAAAACGTGAAAGTTGTGGAGGGTTTGTAGCTTGTTGTATAGATAACAAAACTTAAGAACGTGAAAGTTGTGGAGGGTTTGTAGCTTGCTGTATAGATAACAAAACTTAAGAACATGAAAGTTGTGGAAGGTTTGTAGCTTGTTGTATAGATAACAAAACTTAAGAACGTGAAAGTTGTGGAGGGTTTGTAGCTTGTTGTATAGATAATAAAACTTAAAAACGTGAAAGTTGTGGAGGGTTTGTGGCTTGTTGTATAGATAACAAAACTTGAGCGCGTGAAAGTTGTGGAGGGTTTGGAGCTTGTTGTATAGATAACAAAACTTAAGAACGTGAAAGTTGTAGAGAATTTGTAGCTTGTTGTATATGTATCAAAATCCGCGCTTTTGAAAATTGCAGATAGCTAGTAACTGTGGTGCTTGTTTCGCACGATGTGGATATTGATATCCAGTGTGAGATAATTAGTTTAATATTATACTTTTAATTTGTTTCTAGCACCGAGTTCTTTCCCAACTAAACTTTTAGTCGGATGATACTATTATTACAAATATTAAAAGTATTATTCCATCACATCATTCGTAATTAAAAATACGCAAATCCTGGAAAATCTAGAACGTGTCGTTAAGAGAGCAACTAATAGAATAACTTGTTACAGTTCACGGAAATACGTTATCTTTAAAACGGGTTGTTTTATTATAAAGAACATTTTAAACATGGTTACGTCTCCGTCTATCAATAACAAATATTGTTGTTTTCTTAATAACAGAACGACGACTATCGAGCAATAAATGTCTTGAATCACATGTTTAGTTCTTTCGCCAGCTCCCTTATGGCTCAGCGCTAAGTCTGGGGCTTATAACGCCAAAAATATTTAGATACTGGCGATGGGCACAGTACAGAAAGCCCGTTGTATAGCTTTGTGTTTAAAAACAAACAAATAGAAAGTTACTTCATCAGCGTAGACAAAACTGTAAGTCAAATTGTTTTTGTGTTTAAATAAACATTTTCGACATTTCTGTTTCACTGTGTTTATGTATGGCTGAAATCACACGTTTTGGTTTAATACTTTCACTAGCCTACCAGAACTGTAACTCCATTCTTTTCCACTTAATTGTTTCTTCTTCTGTGGTTATGTACACAGCTGTAATCGTACGTCTTTGTTTAGCTCTCTCGGCCAGCCTAGACAGCGTTACTTTGAAATGTTTTTAGCTGAATTAAGGCTTCTTGTTGTTAGATTTATGTGGTTATTTACGGCTGTGAAACCGCGTCAAGTTCTGGCTTTTATATGTCTATACGAAGCTGTGTTGAAGTGTTCTCTCTGTGTATTAAGCCTTCTTGCTGCGTAGCTATTGAACTGCTGTAATCACATGTCTATAGTGTAGCTTTTTTCGTCAGTATATTGACAGAACTACGTTGAACTGTTTTTACACCGAGTTAAATCTTCTTGCTGTGTGCTTTATGTGGTTACATATGGCTGTAACTACACGTAAGGCTCTTTTGTATGTTTAGACAGAATTTGATTAATTATTATTAAACAGGGATAAGCCTTCTTGTTATTGTTCTTTTTATGTGTGTGTGTGGTTATCAAGTCTTCAGGGATAAGGTATTTATTCGAAATGTCTTTGGAATAAAGTAATGCGAAGGATGAGTTCTGTTGGACTTGTGTTTCATTATTATTTTCAAAATAAACACAACTGTCACATGAAAATGTTAAATTAAATTACGAACAAAATAAGCGTATTAGTTAGAGTTTGTTTGTTATGAATTTCGCGCAAAGCTACACGAGGGCTATCTGCGCTAGCCGTCCCTAATTTAGCAGTGAAAGACTAGAGGGAAGGCAGCTAGTCATCACCACCCGACCGCCAAGTCTTGGGCTACTCTTTTACCAACGAATAGTGGGATTGACCGTCACGTTATAACGTCCCCATGTTTGGTGGGACGGGGATTCAAACCCGCAACCCGCAGATTGCGAGTCGAATGCCCTAACCACCTGGCCATGCCGGGTCTGTTATTTAGAGAAAGCTAGAAATTTGGAATTTTGTTTATAATTGTTATTATATTTTCCACACTCTAACGACGATAAATTTTATTATTACACATTACTATTTAAAATCCATGTGAAGTGAAATTACTTTGACAGTAGACAGAAGATTTATATTCATTCATTTATACAATTATATAAAATTGTAAAAACAAAACCCAAACTATAACGAGCATCACAAATATTGTACAGAATGTTGAGTACGTTATATTAAGACGATTCTGAATATGCAAATTTAGCAAGTTAAGTGACAGCCACAGCCGATGTAAAGTCGTGATGAAATGTCATGTATCAGAGCTACATTCTGACATTGCTTGATGTTAGCAGGTAGTGTGATGCTACTAAAAATTGATAGCTTTCGGGAAGGGTATATAAGAGCTCTTTCCGACTCAAAATATTCATACACTCAAATCATAAAGATATGTTCAAGTCGGGGATTTAGAATTTCCAAGACGGAAATATCCATTGTAATGAATGAAATTGAAGAATAAATTAATATGAATCAACTTGGAGCACCAGGACCATCTTAAAGAGACCTGAAACTATTCGTACCCCAATCATGGCAAGCAAAGTGCGGCGTCTTGCAATAGGTGAGAGTCTACGAACACAAAAGTCAGTAGCAAAAGTCATTTACATGTCATAGGCAACAATGCGTAACATAATCAGGAAAGATCTCCATCTGTAAAAATTATACAAGCCACTAATACACAAACTGCTTTTACAAAATACCCATTCTTCTGTAGTTTACCTCAAACAACTGCAGAATTAAAGAAATATTCATGTTATTTTATAAGAAGATATACAGATCAAGTCGCCAGATGCAGCGAGGATATATTTCTCTGCTATTAAAGTGATTAAAATGGTGCTGGAAACTGTAATTCTCGTTCACTAGATAGATTATGAAAAGCCTTCAGGACATGAAAGCCTTACGATAGAACCTTTTTCAATAGAGACTAAGCTGCAGAACCATCGTCAAGAAGCACAGTCGTCAGACAGAGCAAGAGAGGACGTGGCAACATCGACTGTAACTTATTGGTGAGACTGTGAAATATTTTCAATAACTATTTAATATTATGTCGAGATTTATCATCTACGCGCGTCTCAGTAGCTAATCTCTGAGGGCTTATAACGCTAAAATCGGGTTTTGATACCCGTGTTGAGCACAGCACAAATAGACCATTGGGTAGCTTTGTGTTTAACAACAAGCAAATATACAAAATCATTTTACGATAGCTTCCAGGTGGCGATTATAATTCGTGAATTGCAAGAATAGAATTTCATTATTTGTAAAGTTATTTCAAATAATTCGTAATTATTTCCAAGGATTTGACATCAAAATAAAATATTACCCACTAATAAGATAACAACAAGTCTTTCAGTGAACAATATTTATTACGTGTCAATGACAAGTAAAAAAAAAACTTCAATAAATCCACTTGTTAATTAAAAAACAAACAAACATTAAATAACATATTTCGGGATTTTGGTCCATACTTTCAGTTTAGATATGTAGAGCGTTTGACTCATTCCAGAAGTCTATTATAGGAAAAGCTTTACTCTATTTCCACCAGCTTTATCATTAAATAACACTCACCCTCATTAACACTTACCCTCTTACCCGCTTTGGTTATTAAGAAGTTTTATGTTACTTAAAGTTTTTTTTTCGAATGATAACCACTGGTGACTACCCATTATTCCTTACAAGGAACTAACTAAAGACATATGAAAGAGCAAGAAGCACTTGAAACAAAGGAATTACTGCTAAAGGTAAGAGTGGTTTTCCGAATCATTCCAATCAACTGTATAGAGAAACGCTCGTTGTTCCTAGCTAATAGCAAATATCCTTAGCTTGTTACCGCTCGAGGCTTCAAATGTACACGACCATAAACTTATCGATAGAAAAACGATCCTACTCACAAAACATTCTTTTATAGAATGTTATTAAACATTACAGTACTGTACGTCATATGTCTAGACTATCCAACTTTAAATACTATAGTAGTAAACTTTATATGTCTAAACTATCCAACACTGAACGCTACGTTCTATTTATAAAATATCCAGCATCAAGCACTATGACAGTTAATGTTCTATACCTAGACGAACACTATGGCAATGCGTATTTTGTGCTCAGGTTACCCAATATCAAGCACTAATGCATATATATGTGTGTGTGTGTGATGTGAATGTTCTATGTCTAGATTATTTAGTAACACTCTTTTCCTATACTGCGATAACAACTGAAGTATGATATTTCAAATCGATTTAAAACAAAATATATATTCAGTATCTTGATTATTACTGAAAGATATATAAATATTTTGTATCCATCACATACAGATAAACACTGTGCAAACAAGAGTGAATGTTGTTCTATAACTTAGTTACCATCCCAAAATATTTAAGTATAATTGTAATTGTATGTGTTTACTTTTAAGGATATCACTATCCATTTTGTAAAAACACTGACGGTTTTTATAATTTTATAACATAGAACTTTCTCCATCAGTGATAGTACAGAATCTAATGACCACGGCTGTTCATTAATGCCTGGACACCTCAGTTTCCATTGTATTAAGTGTTTGCAAAAGTCAGCGAGATATATCTAACCATGTACGTTGGTAAACTTTCCACAATCCCTCCAGTATTAGTAAATACCAGCCTCCAAAACCAGTTGAGGCAGACCAAAAACACAAATGTTCACTGGAACTGCATCAGAGTACCTCACAAGTGTATTGTCGAATGGAAGTCCTTAAATCCAGTTGCTTTAGCCATGTTTCTCATGAAAGCAACCGTAGATTTAGTGGTGTGACCGAAACCTTTTGAACTTTTACTGAGAGTAATAAGCTGAAATCTTTGCTTGTTATTATTGGTACTAAGAAATGTGTCAAGTTCATTTCATTAGCTTTCGAAGTCGAAACATAGCCTACAGGTTGTGGATGACGACATTGTTTGAAATTGGTTTGGGATCTGGTTCAGGAACCCGTTTGTCTAAATGCTCTGCTATATGAGTTTTTTTTTTCTTCATTGGAGAGCAGTGAAGTGTCCCTCCTTCGAAATGTGTGTGTCCTTTTTAACCAAAAACACACTATACATATATTTTCCTATGAAAGGGCAGGCCAGATGTTTCCAACCATAAGTTAATCTATATCACCATTTCATTGAATGATCAGACGTTCACAGCGAGTACAAAATATTGGTGCTTAACATGTCGCGTGTGGCGCCACGGTTTGGATTGGAAGCAATACTGTATGTATTACCATATGCATCTCGTTTTTATAGATATCACAATTAACTTACAATAAATTTCAACATAATAGAAAAAAAATCGAGATACTGCGGTTAAAATTAATAAACGTGTAATTAATATTTTGATATTTAACCATACTATGAGTAGAATGACGGAATAAGTTGGTGATCTTAAATATCAATACGATTGGCATTAAATGTGTTCATATAATCTAAGTTGGTTATTTAATCTGTCGATGAAGATATAATACTGCGCATGCGCATTTCGTGAAAATCAAATAAATGGGAAAGGGTGAGTTCGTTGATATTTTATGAAAAAAAAGGCTCATCGTCAGCTATTAAAGAATACACTAAAATTTTAGCATTCATTATACATGGGTTTGGCTGTGAGAATATGGAATGATACAATGACACAGTAAAACATATGTCGTTGTATCATTCCAAATTCTCGCAGTGTAGAAGCTTAAAATATTCATTGAATTTTTCGCGTGTCATCTGTTCAACTTCCGTTAGGTGATCCTTTGGCTTACTTTATTACTATTTAAATTAGGGTACACTGTCTGCGTAATAGATAAACTATTTGAAGATAAACTATATACACTTCTTAGCTGCTGTAGAGTTTTGGAAAATTAAACACCTAATATTTCGTGCTCACATTTGGTGATTGTGTAAGCATTTTAAAGGTAGTTGTTAAAAAAATTCCTTTATTAGAAAATGGCCTGTTGTCCTTAACTCGGTTTGCACATTTCTTTGTTTTATTAACTGCAACCAAGGCAGAAAGTTATTCTGCCTGTCTTCCCGTTGGTGTATGTTTTGAGGAATAAACTATCATTTGTTGATAATATTGGTATATGCAGTTCACGTTATATTAAGGAGATTGTGTCACCCGCCCGTGACAGCTCAGAGTGAAAAAGAATAAGCCTGCTATATGGTACAGTATTCGTCTCACGAAGTAAAACTAATCCTTTAGCAAACCAGTGGGTAGAAAAACCTCTATTTGTAAAAAGCAAGCATAAGAGGACTCCTCAGCGTGGTTTGGTATTTTACGTTTGTACATCCCTATTTTGATTTAGATTTCAAATAAAATTAATAACACGTATTTGTCTTTTGCGTGAATAAGTTTGCGAGAGCCTTGCGATTTTTTTTCTTTTTGCAGTACAACAGGGCAATGTTCCATTAAACTCCAAAATAGAAAAAAAAAAGAAATATTATTTCAAGTAGGTAAAAACGTGATATATATAAGTAAGTTTATTTAAAGTGCGATGTAAAAGTGACGACCATTATTTGATTAGATAAAAGTAGTTGCTTTCCTTGTTGACCTCCAGAGGTCAACCTGAGACCCTCCCTACACTCTCAAATATATTGCATATGTAGCTTCTTCTTTTACTTAGATACATAAGTTTTGACTTTTGACCAGTAAAAGGGGTCTTGAGGCCATTGAATGTGTTTTAGGGGCAGTACGTGTGTCTCTTGTTTATTTTACCTTGCCAACCACCTAGTCTATCAGTTAGAACTTGTCACAAACTAAAGAAGGCTTAAGTTCGTATGTGTTCCTGTAATTTATAGTATTTTAAAGTATTAAGTTTAAACAATTCAATATATATATATTACTTATTGATAGTATTATCTAGGTTTAATGTAAAACGTTAAAATTCTTAAATAGTAATAACTAAATTAGCAAAATGTGGTAGACATGGTATATAAGCCTTTATATGTGACAATTCTGCTACAATGATTGGTAATTCGCTAAACAGACCCAACCTCCTCGGGCGTTTTTGGGTTAAAGGCCGAAAACACTGCTAGCAGCTGATGAGATATGGCAGAATGGCTTTTTGTAGTTTTTCCTGTTATTCATAATTAAGACTATTTATTATTATTTGCAAATGTTTTTCTATAATTTTTGCTGCTCTTCTGGTAGAAATTATTACATAATTCAAAATCAAGAAGATATTTGCATATATGTCCCTTGTGTAGCTTTGCGCGAAAATCTGACACAAATAAAGTTTACGTTAATCTTATGTTGTATGAAAGGGTGAAACAGACTAATTTTTTTTTTCTGTAATAAAAGAACGGGCATAAGGCTGAGAAAATACAGGTCATTTGAGGCATTTTGGAAAATGTCTTTAGACACGCCTTTGTACTTTCATGCATCGTTTTGGAGTTCATTGAACGTTACATAGGTTACCGCCAGGTGCTGAAGATTAGGAGATGTTGAAATGCCATGTAAATGTTCAATCATTTCAGTCGAATCGTTTATTGTCGTTAAAAGCACTGTTCTACGAGAAAACTCTACTTGTTTGTTTTCTACCACGGCAAAGCGGAAACGTACGGGAAACCTTTCTTTGAGGAACCATTAGGAAATAATCGAGAATGTCGAAAGAGCTCTTAAGAGAAATGGAAGATCTTTTGATCCACGAGCTACTGAATCGGCATAGTTAGATTTAAATAAAGCTGGTTAACGATTTGAAATTCGAGCCTCCTATTTATACCACTCTGTTTTAATGACGTATCTACTTCTATACTCAAATACAAAGGTAATGATAGTTAGATAAACTTTCATTTTTCCATTATGTTTGATTATATAAACCAACTATAATTTTTCTATTGTATTATTTTTAAAGCTTCTACAGACTTTAGGGATGGCAGGCTTGTTCAAGTTATGTGTTTAACCTGACAAGTCTCTCCAAACGTGAAAGGCTGAACGTCTTTGTTCCATTGTGAATGAGATTTTCTTTTCAATTCAATAGCTCTCTAACCAAACCGAGTCAGGTGCATCGCACGCTTTTCATGTTAACACTGTGATGAACTGATAAGACAGAATCTCCTGTTCTTTTAGTGCCATGAAGTTGAGATTCAACTGTGAAGGAAAAGAGCAGCTCATGTGATATTATATATGTACTCATATAGAGAGCCCTAGGGCAGTGTTTATATATCTTACAGCACAGAACATGTCGAACTTTATACTATTGTATTACGTTCAACCAACTCTTACACAGGAGTAATTCAAAAGTTATCTTTACCTCTTCAAACAAATAAACAAACAAAAATTCAATTGCAATAATATTTTCTAACAGAGTTTCTGTATAAAAAGAATATAGTAAAACGAACTAATGACGCCTTTCATTTTAAGTTTTCCTCTAAACCTCGAAAGGATTATTCGATTGGATTTTTGCATTTGTTGTGTCTGTAATCACTTTGCTGTAAATCTTAAAAAGTTGCAAGTATTTCAAAATCTTGTTCCTATCGTTGTCATCAGGTTGTTGGTAGCTTTCAGTTAATAGTACTTATTTTGATATCGTGTCACTAGTGTTATCTTGCAATTTGCTGGTTGCTTTCAGCTAGTATTAGCTATTTTAATATCATATGTCTAGCGTTATCCTCAATTTAGCTGATAACTTTCAATTAGTATTAATTATTTTAAGATCTTGTGTTAGTCTAAAAGTTACCCTTAATTTGCTAGTAACTTCTAACGTTGTCGTCAATTTGCTAGAATCTTTCATTCAGAAATAAATGTTTTAATACTGTTTTTATCGGGAAGGTTTTGTTTTGTGAAGTTGTCCTATTCTATCGATATTATTAAGCTTTTTCCACACAAATTCATGGCCTATATTTTATAGTTCATTAACATATATATATATATATAGAGAGAGAGAGAGAGGTCGCTTATATTCCCCTAGAATATGGAAGTTATATGAACTTCACAACAGTGAAAACAATAAATGTATAACAAAAAAATTCTACATCTTTAAACGAACTATAGTTTTCTAGAAATTTATTAAACCCATCTTTCGATATAAGCCGAGAATTAAGTTTTACGTTTAAATAAGTAGCTTGAATTAAGCTTCATGCTTTAACTAATCTGCTACTTAAACTTATGTTTCAATACACATTCTGAAGGAAAATCAACAATACAAGGAATAAAGAGCACACACACTTGTATATATATGTGTGTGTGTGTGTATACCTCAGAACGCTTATTTTAACCGACGTTCATATATATGTGTGTACATCCGACGTTTATTTTAACCGACGTTTCTATATATATGTATATGATCCTCAGTACTTTTATTTAATAAAGAGCACACACACACATGTATATATATATATGTGTGTTTGTATATACCTCAGAACGCTTATTTTAACCGACGTTCATATATATGTGTGTACCTCATAACGTTTATTTTAACCGACGTTCCTATATATATATATAGTCCTCAGTACCTTTATTTAACCGAGATTTCGCTTTTGCTGCTTCTTTATTATCAAAATGTGTACATTTCTGTAGTATGCACTACAAATTCTGTAAAACAACAAACCTCAAAGCCAGCATAGATAGTAGGAATCCTTAACATCTGGGTGCAGCGAAATGTTATTTCGCCGTCTTCGAGAGAAAACTTATTTATCGATTTACCAGTCATGAGTTAGCTTCAATGAAACATTAGGAACTTCTATTAAAACACTCCAATGATTCGTTTATTTATATCAATTACTAATTTCCGTTAAACTGTCCTAGCTTCCATCTGAGACGAAGAAGCTGTCAAAAGCAAGATAACTTCCGAGAAGATGTGTTAGTAAACTTGTTCCAACTTCCGGCTGCAGGTGGTGACTAAAGGATTAAAGCTGTCCACCTCATCAACTTCCGAGAAGATATGTTAGTAAACTTGTTCCAACTTCCGGCTGCAGGTGGTGACTAAAGAATTAAAACTGTCCACCTCACCAACTTCCGTAGCTTCTATGTGTAGTATGTCTTGACAATGATGTCAATGTACACAATATTGTAGATTCAAACCACGTGACTCTACGTACCAGCCAGAAAATCTTCCTTATTTCTCTTCATTTCAGAAATGATTATATTAAAGTCACTGTTTACACAAAACGTACCATCACCGCAAGTTTCACACATCCGATCGTTAACACTGATATTACATTCATTCGTTTATTAGGCTCCCATTTTTACAACTATATTCATGTGCTGTACGTTTTTCATAGATTTAATACAGACATAAGTACTCAGAGACACTATCCTTACCTAGAAATGATGGAACGGAATGTATCAAAACTACATTTTAACATTTTTATTTTTTTAGCTTTTCATAGATAGTATGATGACATTGAAAATCGATCGTTTTGGGAAGGGCATCTAACAGCGTTTTCCGATGCAAGATAATCATACAGATAATAAGGATGCGCTCAGATCAGGGATTTAGAATTTCAAACACAGGAATATCCCATGCACTTAATGAGATTGGGAACAAAGGAGTACGGATCAACTTAGGTAACCAAGACTATCTAGAGAGTGACTTGCAGCCCCAGCAATGATATGCAAGGTGCGTCGTTTTGTGATAGGTGATGTCAATGGTAAAACCCGTCCACGTGCCCCAGGCAAAAGTAGGAAACATGATCAAGTAAAATCTTAGTATGGAAACGAAGCCAATAGGGAATGAGTTCAAAAGGATAAGGCTTCTCGACATACCTACCGTTCAACCATCGTATACGTCAAGTAGCTGAAGAATGAAATGAGTATATACGCTAATCTATACGAAAACATAACCAGTCAAGCTACCAAATTTAGTGCTTATGGATTTCTGTATGATTAAACTGTTGAAACAAGCGCTGGAAAACCGTGCACAGAATGAGTTATAGAAAGGAAGCAGGCAGGAATGGTGTGCTTTGGACATGACACCCTTACGACGGTGATTTGTGTTATGAAAATACAAGATGCAGGCCTATTGTTAAGACGCACAGTCATCAAATAGAACATAACTGGACATGGCGACCGTTACGACATGGGGAGGTCAAAACTGTGTTAACATAAAGTACTCAACCTTTTAAATATATCAATATAATGGTAACAAAACTTTTAAATTTGGAATGAATTTTATCCGTTGTGTTTAACCGGTTTCGTGACATGAATGAACCCTGTATATGAAGAAAACCAATAACTGTAAGTTTCAATGTTAGGAACCTCTATTGAAGCAATGAAATGATTCGATTATTTATATTAATTACAAATTTCCTTTAAAATTATTTTAACTTCCACCTAAGATAAAGAACTGGCCAAAAGCAAGATAACTTCCGAAAAGATAGGTTAACAAACTAGATCCAACTTCCGGCCGCAGGTGTATAGTGACACTAATGTCACGATATACTAACAATATTCCTAATGAAGCTTTTTACAGGCATGGACTTTTGATTCATTTATATATACACATATTTTCAAAAATAAAGACAAATCTAATTATTTGGACGGAAATAAACGTTGATTATTATGTACAAATTTTCTAACTCGCTGGAATAGTTATTCGTCTTTTATTGATAAAATCCTTAGCTCCTTCAAATCAATAAAGTTTTAATCTGTACGCCTACATCAGCAAATGCCAATTACAAATTCAGATAAGAAACATGGGTCCAGAACGTGACAGATCAGCTCGAAATAATCTCAAGTTTTTATTATTAGTAAAATCGTGAATTGAACAGATAAAGGAGCACACTAGTTTGAAGCGTGCTTAAAAGACTTTAATAGACTTTTCCAAGAAAGACCAAGTTCTTGATTGATGAATCAGTTTTCATCTCTCAAGAGAAACTGATGAGAGATAGATGATTTGGAAAATTTCTGGTACAAGATGAATAGCTCTTCTGAACAACAATAACAGTTTACAGACAACAATAGTTCAGACTTTTAATCTTATAGTTCTGTTTCAACACATAAAAAATATTTTTTGTGTCGTAATAACAATTTGCATACAACAATAGTTCAGACGTTCAACCTTACACTTTTGTTTCAACTCAAATAATAATAACATTTCTTGCCACATTAACGGTTTATATTGTTTTATTTGATTAAACATTAACAACAATTGTTTTGTACCAGAATAACAGTTTACAGACAACAATAGTTCAGACGTTTAGTCTTACACTTTTGTTTCAACGCAAAGAATAATATTTCTTACCATCATAATGGTTTACATTGTTTTATTTGATTCAACATTAACAACATTACTTAGTACCGCAATAACAATTTATACACAACATAATTCCAATTAAACATTAACAACATTACTTAGTACCGCAATAACAATTTATAGACAATATAAATCCGATTCAACATAAACAGCATACACAAAGACGACACTTCTATATATATATGGAGAGACACCTTTGTCTCAACATTAACAAGTAATACTAGTACCACAATAACATTTTACAGAAACTAACTCAGATTTTTAGTCTTATAATTTTAAATCAATACTAACAGTTTACAGACAAGGTCATTCCAGACTTTTGGTTTTATAATTTTAACAGAGCGTGAACCACAATAACAGTTTACAGACACCAGTTCAGATTTAGTCTTATATATGAGTTTTGTACTCCAAACAACACCAGTTCCAGAATTTTAGACTTATATTCTTCATTTAACCTTAATGATAATTTTGTGTTACATCACTCACTAAAATCTTTTTTGGACAGTCCAAACACTTAGCCATATAGTTTAATTTTAAAACGACAACAAAAACAAACAAACAAGTAGTTTTGTAGTTCTAAATTCGGTACTTTTGAACGATTTCGTTTGTTTGTAGTTAAGCACAAAGCTACACAAAAGGCTATCTGTACTCTGCTCACCACGGGTATCGAAACCCGATTTCTAGCGTTGTAAGTCCACAGACATACCGCTGTGCCACTGGGGGTATTTTTTTTTCAACGAAGTTTGTTACAAACTCCCTCGTGGTGAGGCAGAGCTTTCAATTGTCATCTTATAAACTAGCTCGTGAGTATTTTAAGCTAGAAAACACTTTCTGATGTATCAAATTTAAGAATCTGGTTGTTGCTTAGAGATGAATTCATGGTTTTGTGATTGGTTATCTCCATTTTCTCTCGCAACATATTTCAATCCCAGCTTAGCTGTATTCGATTTTAATTTACTTGAGCTTTAGCTTAATCCTCTGACGACTGGAGCCTACTAGCCGGTTATCTGACGCTTAACTTAGATATAGTTTCAAACAGAATTAAGATTTTACAATTCAGAAATTGTAAGAAGATTACTTTGCAGCAAAGTAAGCAAAATCGAGTCTTTGCACAATTTCGTACACGATTAGTTTTCATTAAGGTTGGCAAATTTAAGTTAGTTCGAACTACAGGACTTGCTAGAAGACTTGTCTTAATTTAAGTTTACAGAACTGAGTTTATATAAGAGAAGTTGTTGTGGTTTGTCATTAAGCACAAAGAGCTATCCGTGCTCTTCTTACCCAGGGATATCGAAACCCGGTTTCTAGTGGTATAAGTCTTCAGACATACCACTGTGCCACTGGGGAGGCTATAATAGAGTAAACATAATTATATTGTATTGTATAGGTATAATTGTTGTGTGAAACAAAACGTGCGATTTTTGCTGTAGCTACAGAAACAACGAGTATACTACAAATTTCCACATACTTCAGCTGATATCCTTTGACTGCTGTGTATTGTTAGACACATCAGTCAACTTCATGTTGCATTAAAAACAGCTCATTCCACATCTTGGATGTACAATTAACAAATTATCCAATTGATTACATACCCTGGGGGAAAAAATAAAGTGGGATTTCTTTCTGTATCTTTTTGAAAATATTGAATTTTAGTTATAATAATCTAAAGAGCTATATTTAACATTAGCTGCAAATTCTTACGTTATTATGGCGAAAGTAGGCCAACGATTGACGTGCTGGACAGTAAATTCGAGGGCTCATGGTTCATATCTCGTTGCTTTAAAATTGCGCGCAGGTTAAACCCTGACTGCGTTAAAGAGTGACTGTAAAATCTCATTATTTGATTAAAGTAACCTAAGAGTTGGAGACGGATGCTGTTGATTAGTTTTCTGTCCAGTTCAAAATTAGTGACGGGTAGCACAGGTAACCTTTGTCTGGCTTTGTCCAAAACAAACAAACGTCATCAACTTGCCACTGGCTACTTTTTTTATACTTGTGTGACGGATTTACTATTCTATATCTATTTTAATATTGATGTTTCTTTAAGTTAAATTTATATATAGAAATGTACATAACTTATACTGTGAAATCTGTATAGCAAAATTCCCGCCTATTCACTAAAATTATAGAAAATTCTCGAGCATCAACAATATATGTATGTACGCAAACACTAGTGTATCATTTATATTATTGCGTAAGCTGAAATTTCTAGAAACTCTCTTCACGCTTATAAATATAACCAACGCTATATATTGATTTGCTATAGTCGTGTGTTATAAATCTCAGAAGCTATAACTGTGATTGTTATAACGCTTATTAATCGGGAACTTCAGATGACGAGGAACGTTTATAGACTTTGAGTATTACAAACCATTTAACTTCAGCGGATTCTCATCGGATATTAGTATTTTTAAGAAAATATTATACAACTTCAGCCGTGGATAAATCAGCGTGTGGCCGGCGAAGAACGAAGAGCACAGAGCTAGCTAGCTCCCTGTTAAGTGAATTGTATCTACATCTACTCAAAATTAATTCGTTCATCGTGAAACCTCGATAAGATATCAAGGAAGATCCAGACCTGATAAAGGACTAAATATTGTTTGTAAGTTTGTAAAAAGTTTTGTACATCGGTCATTATTTGTAATAATTGTTATTTTAAATCGTATTATTGTTGTCTATTAAAACATATTTGTATTTAAAAAAAACAAAAAAAACCTCTGTATCAATCTTGTTGGCAAGTATCATAAATTGGATACATATCAACATTTATTTAATTTTCAAATCTAAATTATCATTTAACCGAATTTCAAGCTATTCAAAATTCTAATAAGTTACGTAATAAATTGGAGGCTCGTTCGGGATAAATTGTAATACGTAACATTTGGCAAAGATGCTATAATGAACCGGGTTGATCTATTTTTTTTTTTTTTGCCTAATTATACATTTATTATTTGTACGTTTTTATAATTTGTTCCTATTAACGGTAAATCAGTTCTTAGCCATACCTAAGTAGCTTTTTTTCGTTACCATATGAAGGATTGGTTAAATTGGCAGTTGGATATATGAGCGATGTTTTTGTTTGCGATTGCTTAGCAATACAAAGGTCGTTATATAGTTTATTGATGGCTGCTATTGATGTTAATTTCTTACTGTAGAAACTAGAGTCTTTCTTTTATTACTCTGCTTTTTCATGAAGATAAAAATGGTTTATTGGTTTGAACTCTAAACGTTGTACATTTTCTCTATGTTCTCCGTTCTTTCTGTAGTATTATTTTAGTGTTAATAGCGCTTTACATAAATTGAAAGGTTACCAGAAAAATATAAAAAAATCGTAAAAAATTGCAGTATAAACGGCAAATATATATTTCTTTTATAAATGCAGTGATAGAAAAATGCCAAAAATGTACGATTAATACAAACAGACGTCACAAAGAAATCATAGAGGAAAATACTCAATAAATAATCTAGTTACATGTTCTCCCACCAGACGTCGTGGAGAGTTGGAAGTTAATGATTCTCTATAAGAAATGTACATGCTTCCCGTCTGATTTCATATCGAGATGGTATATTAGTACCTCTTTCAACTAATATGTCTGCATAATGTGCAATAAAGTAACAGCAGACAATGAAATATACTAACACAGCTCCACTACAGTTATATACCTTCTTATCAGGTGTCCCTAAAAAAAAGTTTAGACAGAAACAACTTGTTTTGTTATTAGAAGTGTTTTAAAGAAGGAGTCCGATCTAACGGAAAGCCCCTCCAACTTAAATCCAAATTAACAATTGAAATGTTTGTTGAAGAAAGAAAAGTGTCTACTGGTTAGAATAGTACATTTAGTTTGTCATTAATATGAAATATAAATGAAACTTGAAGTCGTAAAAGTAAAAAATGAACTGCAATCTGTTGCATAACCCGGTGACGTAATGATTAACTCCAACTAGAAAGGTTAAAAGTTTGTTTTTCAGTGTTAGAATAAACAATAGCGAGTTCTTTATTCATTACAAAACTTCATACTGAGAACTATAACATACAACTTCCAATTATAAAGTTTCCAACTGTTTGTTCTTCACACATGCAATCTTATTGTAATTTATATCTCTGTGTAAATAATCAACTTTATGTATATATGTGCGTGTGTGAATTTTTTCTTTGTATCTGTGAGTAAGGAATAACCTCGATGAGTTATATTTTATGTCCTTATGTAGCATTTCAAATATTGAGGATTATATTCTTCTCTCAAAATGTATTTTATAAGCTTTCCCAATGCAGCGTTCTTTTATTACTGTGGTTCTTCATGAAGTTAAAAATGATTTATTAGTTTTCAACTTTAAACAGTGCACATTTTCGTTCAAAGAAAATAATTCTGTACGTTCTCTGTTAAATCCTTTCTACAGGCGTTACCTTGGGGACAAGCATAATATGGTTACCATGGGGACAGGTATTATTCAGTATATGGCTGGAGTTCATCACGTGCTATGGAACTGTTAGAGAAAGGTGTTATTTCCTCGGGCGTAGATTAACTGTTTGCTCTGCTCTCTAGAACAACATCTTGGCACGTATGTCTTAACAATAACGCAACCCAACGTAATAAGTAAAGGATATTTGAATGATGTTTGGGATTCTTTTAGAAACTGGTGCTTGTTACGTTACACATAGGGAAACACACTTTGACGTTTAAGGCAAAATATGTCTGTCTATCTATCTATAGAAAGAAAGTCATTTATAAGGTGATAAACTTTCAAAAAATGTATCTCAGTAAAAAGAAAGTCAATTCCATGTTTCTGTGAAACAAATAAAATATGTCGATATAAAGAGAGAAGTTTATTTTCTAGGAAAAAAAGATAAGTTACTAAAGTTTATCTTAAAAGAAAGGTACAAGATGACTGAAGTTCGTACTAAAAGCAAGATAAACATCGATTGAAGTTAATCTTAAAAGAAAGGTACAAGATGACTGAAGTTCGTACTAAAAGCAAGATAAATATCGATTGAAGTTAATCTTAAAAGAAAGGTACAAGATGACTGAAGTTCATACTAAAAGCAAGATAAACATCGATTGAAGTTAATCTTAAAAGAAAGGTACAAGATGACTGAAGTTCATACTAAAAGCAAGATAAACATCGATTGAAGTTAATCTTAGAAGACAGATAATAAGTGAATGAAGTTTGTCTTAGAAACAAGATTAGAAATGACTATAAGTTTATCTTAAAAGGAAGATTAGAGGCGTCTAAAATAAAATGAATTTTATCTTCTAAGAAAGATAAGAAGTGACTCTGTAAAGTTCAAATCAAAGTCCACTTATATGGAGTTCCGATTAACCTTGTAAAGTAAGATATAATGCTGCATACACTTAGGTATTATATCACTCTGATACATACGAATAAAAGGCATTAAGACATAAGCTGAAAGTATTACTTGTGGCTGGATATTTTGCTCACTACTTTATATGACATAAGGATGCTTAGAACAATGTATTATTTTATTGAACTTATACGGATTAAAATATTGAATAATAATGAATATTTTCAGACATATTTTTAATTAGTTTGAAAAATAATACTCAGAATAATTTCTATATATTTATGTATGTTTAGAACTGTAGTCTTTTTCTCCTTTTTGTTTCTTGTGAGTGTTCAGCCGTACAAACATGAAGGTTAATAAGCTATGCCTTTGTCTCAGTGTGTGTTTATTCGCTTGAGAGATAAATTTATGTTTATATGTGTATTCTTACAATTATTCACAAGTAAATAAGTCGCGACATATAGCTTTAACCCTCTAATTATTTAACGTTTTCAGCCACTGAACCCTCGTAAACTTGATGGCACGTGATTGGCCGCATCACGTTGCATATTTATCAAAACTATTAGATTACAATGCTTAATCCTTACACAGTGATTCGTTATTTCAGTAAGCAGGGGTGTCATTTGAGGAGGAGAGAACAACAGGGGTAATCACCTCCAAGCTCGGGAGGGAGGTACAGTTTCTGTGAAACATTTCTAATTAATCCGAACCACAGAATACACAATAGCGTAAAGTCCCCCATCTGAAATAGGAGACCCAGTGACTTCAGCCTTCTTTGCTTCCTTCATCACCTTTTGTGAAATGACGCTTCTTTTAGTATGTACCTTTAGGTACACAAATATTCTTGTGTATCATGCAACTGGTTTAATGCCGTTTAAAGATTATTTCTTGAACAAAAAATATATAAATAATTGTAGCAATATTGTTTCTTCGTTATCAATGTATAAGACATTTACGTAACTATTTCTTATAGTATTGCTTCTGAGTTAACAATGTGTGAAACTTGTAGCAAGTTGTTGCAGTATGTTTTAGTTATCAAACTGTAAGGTATATAAATATAACTTTAATACAGTATTATTTCTTAGTTACCATAATTGAACATATAAACATATAAAATAATTGATTGAAGAAACAAATATTAATATATGAGTTTATGAAGTGGGTTGGAATGCATATACTTAGACCTGAAGAGTTTAAAAGATACCCTGAAAGTTACTACATTTTGCAGTGGGCATAATGTAAGTAGATACACATAACAGAACTAGTTCTATCCTAAAAACAATGCAACCTCCAGTAAGATATTAGTGTCAATTAAATCAGCACTGATAACAATAATCAAGACTTGTGGCAGAAGATAAAAGTTTTCGTAAGAAATTAATTATCAACACTGTTTATCAGTGTTTCCTATCAGGACTAGCGTTGCTTCATTCATTCAGACTTTTTGTTTGTTTGTGTAAGTTAATTAAGTCAGCTATTCAATGAACTTAATTATTTAAGTTTGTCTAATCATAGTGATTGCCTCAAGTTATTTACCCAAGCCTGTCGTTGTTCTCGCTTTGAATGATAAATTAAAAACTTCTTTCACAAGGAAGTGTTAATTTTGCAGTTTAAAAATGTGCCTATCATTACCCCTTCTTTTTTGATGTATTTGTGATACTTTAGAAATCTTTTGTACTATAGAGTTTCAAATGATCCAATTTTTGAGTTATATCTATCTGTTTGTTTATTTGTTTTGTAATTAAGCACAAAGCTACACGATGGGCTATATGTGCTTTGCCCACCACGGGTATCAAAACCCGGATTCTAGCGTTGTAAGCCCGCAGACATACCGCTGTGCCAGGTGGGGGGGGGCACATCTATCTGCATCATTCGAAGTGTTTACCAGCAACGCGAACATTTATGACAAGTCAGTGCATGGAAATATATTTGTTTTTTTTACTGAATGTTTAACTTTTGATACTAACAATGTCAACATGGATGCGCTGGTTCAGCAATAGGTTTTTCAAATCAATTTTCATCATACCGTTATCCTGGATTAGAAAAAAATAAATGCCATGTTTCCAAAGTTGCCATTTTTTGGCGATATTTTTGAAATATGATATTATGTTTAATAATAAATAGTTTCAAAAATAAATTTCTGGCCTCAATTTCTAAAATATATATCTTTTAATTGGCATTTATTAAAAAAAAAAGAATTCAAGACCACTAAGCTAAAACAAGATTCGTCTCAGATAAAAGACAAGGAAATAAAAGTAGAATAATAACAAAGAACACATTTTAGTATAAGAAAATATGTGCGGAACTTGGACTCACACATCGACGGGAAAACATATTTACTTACAAGCTTTATGGTGGAATTAAATTAAAACTAAACAATAAAATTAAAGACTTAAAACTTCAAAACTTTGGATTGTATTTATGTAAATATAAATATAGAAATAAGTGGATAAAGAATCAAAAAGAAGAAGATAGAAGGAAAGATAGAGAGAGATATAAGAAAGAGATCGATGGAGATGAAGACGTACCTAAAACTGACAGTATCTCTTTTGATAAATCTTCATAACTTGTATAGAGTGTTTCTTACATTTACGGATATAAGAAATGTCACTGGAATATGGAGAAATGTCCTTAACGTTTGCAGCTGCCTGAAGCTACAGCATCTACATCAGTTAAACATAATCCAGAGTAGAAGTGTCACACTAAAAAACTGAAAACAATAATACAATTTTGCGTAATACTTATCCAGACAACTTAGCTAGAGTTTTATATGTGTTTATTGGATAATTCAATAATGTCAGCACACCAAGAAGAAATTCAGTGAGTGCCACGTAGTCTTGGATGGTCTCCATGGTTTCCTGAAAATATTATAGCAGCGGTACCATGTGACCTTATTCTGATCTGCATTTTTTTAGTGACTTATGACTATAATGCTGCTCTTTAAAATGGCTTTTAACTTTAATAGAATTTACATCGTCGATACTGAGTCGTTGCTCATACCGTCTCCTCTAGTAGTGATGGATTATAAGTACATGACAGAAATAGAGACCTTGCATTTATGGAACCAAGACGCTTTTAACTTTTCGTAAGCATCTTACTTCAGCAATAACTTCAACAGCAAAATTTCTATTTTAGAACTTAAAATGAAAAGTAGAACGCACAGATAGCGTAAAAGTAAATGTGTGGGTGTGTTTTCTGATAGCAAAGCCACATCGGGCTATCTGCTGTGTCCATCAAGAGGAATCAAACCCCCGATTTTAGCGTTGTAAAACCGGGAGACATGTGAAAGTAAATCACAAACGTTCTGGTTTTACACATTTTAGAAAATTCAAAATAGTATCCTTATGGAAGGTGAAATGGAAATCATCAATAATCTTTCCATCAAACCAAAGCATATTTTTACTATGAAATATTGTAGGACTGACAAACTGCCCTGATCCCTGGGCTTTGAAAACTTAGCAAGATCTAAGATGCGATTAAAGGTATAGGACTGTCTATAGTGATAACATTAATTTATATTTAAATGTACGCCTTTCTATTTTTAGTTGTAGAAAAAAACATTCGTATGTGCTGTATTTTATGTCTACAAAACAAAAATGTTTATTTGTTATTCCGAATTTTTATAATACCATTATTAAGTTTAGAAATATCCCTAATAAACAATGACAAACAGCTCAACTTAAAGATAACTTTGGGGGTGTTTTGTTACAAGTCTTTGTTTATATTCTGATCCTCGCAGCTTTCGCAAAGATAGATCTATCGAGAAATCCCCACGTATTTTCATACTGTTCGTTACTTCGATTGTGTCCTTATGATGGCATTTTGAGGCTCTATGGCACTCTTTTGACCCTCGGAAGGTTTCCTAAGGTTCTCTGACTTATTTTTGTCTCTTCAATTGCATATTCAAGGTTCTTCTATCGCTTCTTCATCTCTCTGGTGATCCCCCCAAAGCTCTTGAGCGCCATTTTTATCCTTCTGGTGGTGTTTGCTAAAGTCCTGTAATTGGTCCCTTGCTTTACTGTATAGTTCCATCAAATCAGTCCTTTTCAAATTGTACTGACTGGCCACTTTATTAGGAGCCTCACGCAACACCAGGTTGATCATATAACAGCTTGGACTCAACACGAATACTCACTCTGGAAAATGCTTGAACGTGTGTTGCTTAATATCAACTCATGCATCAAAGTGGATGAACAAAAATTGATGTCGGAAAAAGAAAGCGTGGGCAAATGTAACTTTTGAGTACCTTCCAAACTTGCTCAACTGATTTACGAATCAGAGATTGTATTGGATAAGAAAGAAGAAGAAAGTGACTGGCACGCTCATGGAACAAAAGAGCACTGTGGATTGTTTCAATATCATCTTGGAAGAGCCTTTGTTCATCGGTATTGAAATCTAGCCTCATGGGGTGAACGATTTCAGTAATGATATTCAGGTACACACTAGATGTTACTTATTCTTCTAAAGGAGTCAAAGAACCCATTCCAATTCATAATAACATTTCTCATACTATTACAGCACCTTTGACACATGCACTTTTGAAATAATACAAGTATGCACATCTACTGATGTAACAATACAAGTATTGTCAAATGCCTCACGTGTGTGATTTTCTCTATACCTTTTCCAGTATATTAAAGGGTGTAAAATGATACATCAGAACTCCTTACACACCATCAATTAATCACCCATTGTCTATAATTTGCGCTCTAAACCCCTCTAAAGTAAAGAATTCAAATTTTCATTTCAGAGATACAGTGTTCACACTGTTTATTGACTGCCATACAACATTTTTTTATGATGTGTTTGAATATAGTTGAATTCTAGTCATTATTGATCAAAACAATTGGGTTGCTGTCTATTGTCCTTCGCAATTAACAGCCTGTTTAGCCATATTTTCCCTCGGTAAGTTACATGTTTCTCCAGTAGAAGACACTTTATGTGTTGATTGGCACTTTTGATAGACTATGATGACAATCACTTTGAACAGTGCATCAGATAAATTATCTTTAATAAAAACATTGTTGCTAGATGAGCACCTGGCCTTGCCACTACTATACTCTCCTTAAGACTTACATATCCGTTATCTTGCCTACTTTCTTGCGAATTTACTGTGATTTATGTAATTCTGACTTTATAAAGTTCAATCTGTCATATCACGCAATCAGTCTGTGTTGCGTATGAAAGTATTTAAAGTGTTGGTCACATGAGTTCAGTTGGTTTAATAATGTGCTAGTCAGTGTACTAACTATTGAAAATTCAGATGACATAACCGTCTGATGCACTCTAAAAATACTTGTTTTAAGCCTACGAAAGGAAGTTAAGTTCCTCTAATACGAACTTACAACTTGATACTATCTTGATTCATCCTCAAGCGTTTGTCTCTCAGTACCATCTCAGGAATGAACAGAAACCGAAACTGAAATTTCTTTGAAACTGCGTCTTAATATTCTTACTCTTTTGAAGGAAATGTTAGACTTCATATTTGATAAACATTCGAAATAAAACTTCATTTCTCTGCTTTTCCTTTCCATCCGGTGAACATCTTAATCTTCAAGTTGTTGTTCAGTGGCGACGGGGAATATTGGTACATCTTAGAAATCCGTAAAAGTTTTATTATTCGTTTGGTAAAACGAGAGGACTAGGGACTAATTGAACCTTACACCCATGGTTACTGTTTTCATTTTGTAGTAGGTATATCAATTGAGTTAAAATAGCATTTATTGGGTTAATAGAATACCATGTGCATACCATATGTAGAAATTACACATAATTTTAAAACTTCACTTAATCTACATGTTTAAGGGCCCTACAATAAAAAGATGTAAAAGAAAAGCTTTCTTCCAAAGTTAAGTAAAAGTTTCACAAACGCATGCATACAATGTTTTAGTTTGAAACCCAATAAAAGTTCAAATATATGAGACGATGTATTATTTAGTGCACAAATACATTTGGCTTTCAGGTGTTCTAGTCTCTTAACCCATAACTGCCTTCTAGGAGTATTATTTAGTGCACAAATACATTTGGCTTTCAGGTGTTCTAGTCTCTTAACCCATAACTGCCTTCTAGGAAGGGTTTAATAATTTATAGAGTACAGAAGTTTGTTTTACAAATGTGTTTATCTTTTTAACCCGTTATTACTACTGTGGAATGGTTTAACAGTTTAGAGTTTATAAACTTCCTACTTCGGCATTGTTTAAGAATTTAATTTAGATGAGCGTACAAACAATTAATTGATTTTGGAATATTCGTACAAAACTATTCAAGGGTTAGCTCCGCTAACCGTCCATAATTTTCTACAGACTAGATGGAAGGCAGCTAGTTATAAGTACCCATCGCTAACTCTTGGGTTGCACTAATTGAATAGTAGGATATGACTGTCACTCTTATAACGCACCGACGGACGTAAAGTGCGAAACTCAATTTATATTTCGGCAATGAGAAACTAACTCTGGACCGAATCAATAGTCCCAGAAATACAAAACGGTATCAGAAAAGCAAGACAAACAACAGACCACCTAATTAAATTAACGGAAGAAGTAATACATGGTTTTAATCAAAGACACTGTACAGTCACGTGCTTCTTGGATATAGAAAATGTGAGCACAGGACTAATAGTGCGATCATACATTAGCGAAACTCAGTGGAAATATACTTGTTAATATAACCCCATGAAATGGACATGGCCTGAAAAGGGTATGTTGAATTTAAAAAAATAAATACAATGACACTATTTAATATAGCACAAGTAAAGCAACATAGTAACGGGATATTACCTAGAAATCAGTTTCAGTTCAAATAAAATAACATCAACTTCCGATTGGGAGGAAGGGGTCAACTCTGAACCTGACCCTTCCTGTTCTAAACATGGACCAAATCCCAACGAAGAACCCGACTGGACTGTCAGTCCTTAGTCCTGTTCGTTAAGCACAAAACCTCTCTAGGCCTGAGTACCATAAGTGTATGTTTAAATGTTATTGTTTTTAAATCATATAATCCTATTGGTAAGTATTTAACGGTTCAATTTAGAGTGCGCAAATGATTTCTGTGTACCAATGCTCTTGTATAGTTAAAAAGACATTAATCCTATGACAGAAAATAAAAAACACGTCATTTTACTTCCAATTTTTGAGCTGTTGAAATTAATGTATAGTTATATCACCAGATTATATTTTTTATCCATGAAAGCGCCATCTGTGTTCATTTTGAGGTGATTACATCTTTTAGTGTTTTTTTTAATGTGCTAAACTATGCTATCATTCTGTTCTGTTCCATTATACGTGGAAAGATATTTGTGTTTATTAAATTATACGTTTTCGAGCACAGACAACCGTTTAATTATACTTACCAGTTTTTATCTATTTGCTAGCACGGGAAGCTGTTTGATTTCACACTCTGTTTTCTCTGTGAAACTGTGATCAGCAATATATATATATATATATATATATAAAAGTCTCACACTATAAATAACATTAAGTGTATGTAGGCAATAAATTTAGCATTATATAACAATAATGAAAAATATAGAAAACACAAACCAAAATATCGAGTGAAACTCAAAACTGTAACTGTCATTCGCAACAATATTCAAAATTATAATATTTATCAAAACAACTCGAAGTAGAATAAATCCATTATCACGTTAGTAACACACACTAAACAAGAAAATTTAGAATTATACTATTTGTCAAGAAAGTACAAAAGGTATAATTTTAAGGACAAATGTCTTTAAAAAAGTAGTTTCTTCGCAAGATTTTTTTGAGTTTGAATCACGAGACTTAATGAACTTTACAATATCTGTCTTTGTTTCCCACATTTGTGATAACAAGTTAGTTTGAGTGCTAATAAAGGTATTAATTAAACAAGAACATAACGAACATTACGTATATGAGGGATAACTCTCAAAGCGCGAATTCCTTTCACAGACAGAAGATCAATACTTTAAAAACCAAGAAACTACTGCTTTTATCACGTGGGTATTGAAGCGTGAAGCATATGAATCAAGAAAAAAAACAACATCAAAAAACAAGGCGCTAACCAATTTACATAACAAGTCATGTAGCACTTAAAGTCTTGAACATTGGCCAATAACGGCAGTGTAAAAATATTTTCCCACTGTTAAAGTATTAAAAATCAAAGTTTTTAGCAGTATTTATAGCTAAGCTAGGTAGTTTCGGATGAAAAAGAGTTTGGTGGTTAACTAAGTGTGTTTACACGAAACTGTGGTGAGAGTGTAGAACAAAGACAATGCTAACAAGTCCTTTTTTTTTTTAGTTTTAAACTTACCATATTAATATATAAATGTTAAAGTGAATGTCTTGCGAATACGTATCAGTGTTTAATTTTCTGAATAATTCTAAAAAAGTATTTAAAAAATTTACTTAAATCAGTACAGTTTTAATTAAGTTGGATGTTTTGATGACTACCGAGAATATGAAAAATAAAACAAGTGTTGAGAAAAGCAATGGTAATTTCAACTTGAACGACACTATGCAACATACTGAGCATCCAGGTCAGATATCCCTAATATTCCTACTCTTTCTGTTCCGTATGTCAGATCAAGTTGACAGATGACCTAAGAGGATTAGGTACCTCCATGATTTACTCTTCCTACCTCCATGATTTAGGGTACAGACTCGGGAAAATTCTAGAATACGACCATGCAGTCAATGAAAAGAAAAACACACAAACAATACAAACAAACTTCTTCTAAATATATCCTTCTATCACATAGTCGTTGTCAACTATGTATCTATGCGCATTTGATTAAAATCACATTTATAGTTGTTAAAATGTTAATCGTCAGTATATAACACAAACTCCAGATCTTAAAACAAAAATAATTCAAGTTTAGTGTTACCTAGCATCATCTTACATTAGAAGCTAGAATATGTATTAATAGGAGAGAGATGTTCAGCCCTATTAATTATTATGTATATAATAAAATTATCCAGATCACTTAAGATTAAGATTTTTAAAAATACTCTATCTAGCATCGAAATAGTTTATCCAGTAACATAAAGAGGGCTATGTGATCGTGTTCAAACTTTGTGAATATCTTTCTAGGATCTCTGAATGCTGTGCAGAATAGTAAATTCTAGACGATTTTTAGTTTTAAGAAAGGGTTGATCTAGCAACAAGCATACTCAATTACTGCACAAATGTTGATGTTAAAACTTTATGTAATTGTTTCTGTAAGTTTAATTAGATTATGAGGAATATTTATACTTCTAATATTTTGTTGCTACTTTCCAAAAATACGAGTAATCTATTTGTGATAAAATATTTCCTAGAATTTTTACCAAGGCTTATTAGTTTATAATTATTTTCTTTTTTTATAATATGGTATTGTTCATTTGTTTCAACAAAGATGTTTTATATTTGGTCTTGACCAGTGGCTTTGTTTTTTATATTGTTAATTGTTATAGCGATGTTTGTGATAGTGACAGGTTTCATTAACTATATATAATCGAATTACCATCCTCAGACGAATACATCATTATTATTAAGTGACAAATAGTGTGCGAACTGCAAAGTGTTGGTCTTTACAAATGAGTTTATTGTTGTGTGAACTGCGAAATGTTGGTATTTACAAATGAGTTTATTGTTGTGTGAACTGCGAAGTGTTGGTCTTTACAAATGAGTTTATTGTTGTGTGAACTGCGAAGTGTTGGTCTTTACAAATGAGTTTATTGTTGTGTGAACTGCGAAGTGTTGGTCTTTACAAATGAGTTTATTGTTGTCTCCGTGCAATTAATCAGAAACACTCATTGCCTATGCAGCTACAAATAAGTATAGACGGATTGACCGTCATAGTTATACGTCTCTGGTATTATTTTTTTCACGATATATATATATATAGATACATATATTAGAATTTCTAATGGAATCCGAAACCCCTCGCACAGGAGCAAGTGCTTTATCAATTGAACTAAAGGCACTTATCCACTACTCACTACATGAAACTGTAAGGCATGTTCAGTTGCACATATCGCAGCTCTAGTCTTGGACTTTCCGACTCAAAGTCCACCACGATAACCAATAGGCTATGTCTTCCCTTTTGAATGTGACTGAAGACGTTATCGTTTCCAGGATACCCAAGGTGACGCAGTGTGACTGACAATGTTACCGTTTCTAGTATACTCAAGCTGACGTAGTGTGACTGACAATGTTACCGTTTCTAGGATACTCAAGCTAACGCAGTGTGACTGAAAACGTTGTTGTTTCCAGGATACCCAAGGAGACGCAGTGTGATTGACAATGTTACCGTTTCTAGGATACTCAAGTTAACGCAGTGTGACTGAAAACGTTGTTGTTTCCAGGATACCCAAGGAGACGCAGTGTGATTGACAATGCTACCGTTTCTAGGATACTCAAGTTAACGCAGTGTGACTGAAAACGTTGTTGTTTCCAGGATACCCAAGGAGACGCAGTGTGACTGACAATGCTACCGTTTCTAGGATACTCAAGCTGACGCAGTGTGACTGACGATGTTACCGTTTCTAGGTTACCTAAACAGTTGCTGTAATTGATAACATTTAGTCTTCAGGACAGACAGAGTTTACCTGTTGAGTTTTATCGTTTCTAGCATACCGAAACAGACGTAGTATAACGAATGACGTTGTTTTTTTTTCAAGAATATTAAAATCGGAGTGTTAGGTCAAATACAAATGGACAGATATGTAAAAAGACTTTACACTTAAATGTGACTTTATTGTCAAAATTCAGACTACTACAGACAACCAACATAAATTAATTCACCTATACGTTGGCCCGGCATGGCCAGATGGTTAGGGCGCTCGACTCGCAATCTGAGGGTCGCGGGTTCGAAACCCCGTCACACCAAAC
>NW_013665804.1:263644-266935 GCF_000517525.1 Limulus polyphemus | reverse complement strand
AAACAAACACCTATACGTTTTCAGAATTGATAGTTCCTAAATGTAAAATTACAGTCAACAACTTCATAGATGATAATGTACAGATCTTTATAATGTTTGGCAATTCCTTGACTTACAGCAATCAGGTGAAATGGATTGTTTCTAAGCTAATCTTTTTTACAAGTCTTGTTTGCTAAATTCATAAAAGTCGAATATATAAATATATCAGAGCACACAATAGAGCAAAAGGAAGTCATTCGGTAGTGAGGCGAATACTAAACCCTGCAATAAACCGGGATTATCAGCTTGTTCTATTCTTTGTCTCAGACTGTTTCATTCTCTAAGTCGTGGCGTTATGCGCCAGGAAAACAACCTGCACAGAGATTCTTCTACAAGTTCAGGTTTTATAATTTATTCATAAGATTCATGAATTCAGGGTTTTAGTGTCTTGCTGCTTATATTAACCATTCGTGTTTTTTTTTCTTCTAATGTCTCTAAAAAAGGAGAACAATTTAGGTTTAAAACGTTTGTATTTACTTTTTGTCTGTTTTGGCGTTTAATCTCATTCATTATGAATGACTAACTATACCAAAGGTTTCAATGAATATATCATGGTGAAATGTTCTATAAAGTGTCATAAGAAATATATATATATATATATATATATATTTTAACAAACCCTGTTTATTATAAGTTCAAAGGTGATTATAACGTCCTCCAGTGAGTCAGCTATAAGTTTACAGACTACTAACGCTAAATTAGGGACGGCTAGCGCAGATAGCTCTCGCGTAGTTTTGCGCGAAATTCAAAAACAAACAAGCTAACGCTAAAATTTGGGGCTCAATTCCTATTATCCGGCCCGCATGGCCAGGTGGTTAGAGCGCTTGACTCGCAATCAGAGGGTCGCGGGTTCGAATCCCCGTCCCACCAAACATGCTCGCCCTTTCAGCCGTGGGGGCATTATAATGTGATAGTCAATCCCACTATTCGTTGGTAAAAGAGTAGCCCAAGAGTTGGCGGTGGGTGGTGATGACTAGCTGCCTTCCCTCTAGTCTTACACTGCTAAATTAGGGACGGCTAGCACAGATAGTCCTTGTGTAGCTTTGCGCGAAATTCAAAAACAAACAGACAAATCCTATTATCCACAGATAACTTTGCACTAAAACAAACAAGCTGTTTCCAACTTTGGTCACTTAGCTTCGATATCTAGTATTTTCATGAAGATTAGACTGTATTGCTATTAATAGCATTTATCTTACACACCTAGACTACTCTCACACACATCATTCTAAACGGATGTCACAGTGAAAAACAATAAATGAATAAAAAACGCAGCTTCTATAAAGACATTTTTTAAACGATCTACACACTGCGCGTACGTGGAAAGTCCTCTTCTGACGGACAAAAACAACAACAATAAAAGTAAATACTAGTAATATCTCATAGAATAATTCTCTAATTTTTTCTATTTTTAATATATGATTAAGCTAATATGCACCAAGTACTAACATGATTTTTTCACATCGAAGAAATAAGAATTTTTAGAAACAAATCTGACGTTGGTCTATTCATCTGAAAGGTATATATGAAACGGTAAATTAATTGCTTGGTGTAATGAAATTGTTATCCAGATTTAATCTCTATGTAGAAAACATATTTTTCCATCTATCTGGTTTCAGACAACATTGTGAGAACAGTCTGAACCAGTTTCGATGAACCTTGGTATAGAAATCTAGGTAGACCCCCCCTCCCCCCCAACAAAAGACTGAGTTAAAACTCAGATTTGGTAGCCATTTCAATTTTACCGGAGCCGACCTTGGTCCAGTCCAGTGGTTATTGATTCCACATCCTGATACTGCAAAATTGTAGTCCACACTTTCAGTCGTAAGTGCGTTATAAGAGTGGTAGTAAAATCCCTCTATTCGATTGGAATAGGCCAAGAGTTAGTGGTGGGTGCAATTAAGTAGTTGCCTTCTCTTTAGTATATAAGCTCAAAATTAGGAAGGCTAGCGATGTTTAGTTTTGCGCCAATAGTCGAAACAGATCGAATCAATTAATTTTACTACCTTAATGCCACGAATGAAGGCTCAGCTGAGCGAGGAGGTCGATAGCAAAATACATGAAACCGACGCCAATCACAAATGACGTTTATGCTGCATGTAGCATTGTACGAATGGTCTGTATGCGATGGCTCAAAGTAATTGAAGGGGGAGGCCCACACTTCCATTTACGGCATTATTTTTTGAGCCCGGCATTACTGTGTGCCTTTGCCAGAAAGTCTTTTTTTTGTTATGAAGTACAAAAGAATGGATTCAACTTTCTAAAAGGGGAAGAAAGACATGAGGTCAACGTTTCAACAAAACGACCCGATATTGGTCATTTGGTCTAAATGTTGATCATATTTTTTCTTTCCTCCTGATAAAGGTAGTTTGGTCAAAATGCTGACCATAGATTTTTCTTTCCTCCTGATAAAGGTAGTTTGGTCAAAATGTTGACCATAGATTTTTCTTTCCTCCTGATAAAGGTAGTTTGGTCAAAATGCTGACCATAGATTTTTCTTTCCTCCCAATAAAGGTAGTTTGGTCAAAATGCTGAGAATACATGTTTTCCTTTTCTCCCGATAAAAGCAGTGACCATACATTTTCCGTTTGTCTAGATCGATGAACGTCGGTTGGTCGCAGCGATGAACACATATAGATTTTCCTTAAAGCTATCTGAAAAATCAACATAGTGTGTTTTCAGATTTTATTACACATCTACTGTATTTATTTGTTCATCATGGTACTTCAGAACTTTTACAGAGTAGTTTTTAGTAGTCAAATTATAAAACGATAAAGAACATGTATACTATGTAGTACATAAAATTCTTTCTTATTTTTCTTAGTTTAACCAACGTTGATAAAAATAATTGATTAGTTTCACTTTAAAAAAATATATTGTTAGCTTTTATCTGATCTGTGCAGGTTTTGGGATTATGACCGAAAGTATCGTTAACTGCGAAGATATCCAGTTAATGGAATAATGCATTCTAATCATTATAAGTAAGAATATAACAATAGTATAATGTATTAGATTTATTTATTACTGCAGCGTTTCTCAAACGTTTGTCATCCACGTCCCCCCTTTGATAAATGTGGTTTATTGTACGTCCACTCCTTTCTTAAATGAGTGACAAGAGTAAGTTAAGGGACGAGGTATAATACACGGATACACATTAAAATGCTATATTTTTTGTAATACCTACTTATTATTTTCATTAATAATATATACACCTGGAAAAAAGTTAAGCACCCCCAAATATTTTTCAGGATT
>NW_013665804.1:248532-262693 GCF_000517525.1 Limulus polyphemus | reverse complement strand
TTTTGAGCTTTCACTGACAATACTTATTAAAGATAATTTTAAGCGTGAAAACTGTCCATATTTTGATGTCATGGTATGTAAATTAAAAATTGTTATTTTACGGCGATAATCTTGTTTTCTTGTGCCCAATAATGCATAATTTCATTTGATAAACACGTTTAGATTGAATGGTAATTTATAATCAGTCACAAGAACGTCGAATCTGAATCACTTGAAAAAAACACGGGGGTGCTTAACTTTTTTCCAGGTTTATATATATTAAAGCGCTTAATTTTTCATTATTGCATTACTGACTCTGCCCTAATAGTTCGCGCCTCCCCAAAGATATCATTTGAGTCCCCCCTGAGGAACACGCCCAACACTTTGGGAAATGTTTTATTACTCAGTTGATTTTTAGTTCTGAACGATATAGGTAGGTTGCTTTGATTGGAACTTAATATTAATTCATCAATGTTCCAAGTAAAGGAATACATGAAATTCCTCAACATCATATAATAAACTAATGATTTGATTTATCAAAGAAAAAGCTAAAAACAAACAGCGGCACTCTTTGCTATCAGAGAAAAGTTAAGTATATAACGTTTCTCCGCCATGAAAGTATGCCGGATGCTTCCATTGTAGATTTGTTCTGTACCTCATGGTCTCTTAATAGCACAAAATTACCTCAGTGGACTTCTTTTTAGCCGTGCCCAGCGAGCCCTAGTGTTAACGTGCCGATCTATAGAAAATAGTTGAAAGAAACCCAAACTGTATGCAGTAGTTTGCCGGACTAAAGATCTAGATCAATGTGAGTTATTGATAATCAATACGTAAATAGCGCTGTGTTGGACAGTGGGTTTGCGATAATTTTATGAATCGATAAGAATGCACTACTTGTTTGTTTGTTTGTTTTGAATTTCGCGCAAAGCTACACGAGGGCAATCCGCGCTAGCCGTCCCTAATTTAGCAGTGTAAGACTAGAGGGAAAGCAGCTAGTCATCACCGCCCACCGCCAACTCTTGGGCTATTCTTTTAACAACGAATAGCAGGATTGATCGTCACATTATAACGCCCCCACGGCTGAAAGGGTGAGCATGTTTGGTGGGACGGGGAATCGAACCCGCGCCCCTTAGATTGCGAGTCGAGCGCCCTAACCACCTGGCCATGCCGGGCCAATGCACTATTTAATCTAATGTTAAGATACTGCTTTACCAGTATGATATTTCTCAAATCATCACTTAGATCACTATATATATGTTGGGTTTCTTTATTCCGAGCGTTTACTCTAAAATTGTATCCCAAATGATTCCATATTCCCAACTTTGTCTCAACATTGACATTTTCCAAACATAATTCCTCGAAATGACTTTGTACACGTAAATTAGTTTCTAGTCGAATATTTTCCTAACATTGTTTCTCAGAAGAGATCCGTACACGTTAGTGTCTACACTAATATTCCCAAATATTGCTATCAAAGTGACTTTTTTTACCCAACTTTGTCTCTACGTTAATATTTTACCAACATTATTCCTCAAAACGAAGTAGTACGTCTAACATTGTCTCTTCACTGATATTTTCTGAACATTTCTTTAAACGACATTGTAGGCTTTTGTCACTAATGTTTCCTAACCTTGTATTTTGTAAGCCTTACCATTTACATTAATGTTTGCTCTTGAACTCGAAACAAGAGATGTTCTGATCTGCCTCTTTCTCTCCACAACATTAACTTTACCTACAGAGTTGCATAACGCTCTTTTCATCATTTACACGGCAACGTTTGCATGATATTTTAGAGTTTGAGATCTAAATGGAACATTCTAGTATGAAATTCTGGAAGAATGAATGAAAAAGAAGAATAAAGTTGTCAACCACAAATAAAGAAGTCTTGAATTATTTAAAAAATGTACTTTTATTATTGCACAGATATGAGTAGATGAGAAAAATGTTAAATGATACAGCTTTAAACTCTTACTGGTGGTATGGAGCCATGCCAAATCTGAAGCGACAAGCCATAAATCCATCTTTCTTTCCTAACTCGTTAACGTGCCACTTAAAAACCTTCGAAGAAGGAAATCATCTGGAGTTCATTATAATATAAAAACATCCGAGATTGTCGCAAACATCCCATTGATATCAAAATGGTGTTGGACGATAAGACTTTGGAGAAAACCAGTCGTCTCTTCAGAACTCGATTTCAAACATTGAAGCTTTTAGGTACAAGATCAATATGGTATAGAAGAATCATCTCGGATTTTGTGAGACTGAGTTGTATGCATTTACAATTATTTACTTTGTCTTAGAGTCTGTTCTAAATTTGTTTTCTTAAACTTGTGTGCTTAAAGAAAGATATAGAACATCGTTTAGTTATAACGTTTGTAGCTCTCTTAATTTGAGATATATACACGCGCTGAGAGTAACAGCTAAAATACTACCTAAATGCTTCAATTAATACGCGTTATTTACATCTAAAAACTTCCTAGTGGCTTGAAAAATGTTAACTAGTGTACTACGTATATTTTGTAATCCCACACAAAATGTCCAGCCATATTGTTAACATATAATTTACCAACAGTTACAATATTTTAAAATTGTAACCTGTTTTGTCAATCAAAACAAGTTTGTGGCAAATGTTGCACTTTAAGCAGTTAACAAATCTATAGTAAATACTGCATGTTAAGAACTAGTACCAAGCGAATATCTAGCAAACATGTTAAGAGTAAACATTAAGCGAGTCGGTAGCAAGCGTTGCATGTACAGAATAAGCTCTAGGTGAGTTTTTGGTAGGTGTTGCATGTTGGTAATAGGCATTTTAAGCAATTCTGTAAGAAATGCTTTATGTTAGGAACACAAATGGTATATGTTAAAACAGCCACTAAGCGAGCCTGTAGAAAATGTTACATGTTAAGAATAGACATTTAATTTGTTTTTTGTTGAATTTCGTACAAAGTTACTCGACAGCTAATTGCGCTAGCCGTTCCCAATTTAAAAATAATAGACAAGAGCTGTGTTTCTCAAATGGGTCGTGACCCCTAGGGATCACGAGCTGTCTGCGCTGACTCAACATTCTTTGAAGTCCTAGACGTGTCTGAGAGGTGCACATATCATCTTTGTTATGAACTATGACGAACTTCGCTAAGAAACATCAATAATTTTTAATCCCTGTAGTCGCGACGACCAAAGCTCGGATGCAGGGGTCGTCTGACAAATCCAGCTGAGAAACACTGGATTAGAGGGAAGATAGTTAACGAACAAGACCCACCACCAACTAGTGAGCTACTATAATCGAATACGTCACTCCTATAATGCACCCACACCCCAAAATGCGAAGCTCGATCTTTTTTTTTTTTTGTTGGAAACTGGGCGCGAACACAGAATTTCAGATTTACAATCAAATACACTAACTACTGAGCCATTCTCGTTCCGACGCTAAGCGCTTCTCTAACAAATGTTGCATGTTAGAAACAGACATTAAGTGATTCTGTAACAAATGCTACACGTTAGGAACAGGCACTAAGTGATTCTACAGCAAATGGTGTACGTTAAAAATAGTCACTAAGCGAGTCTGTAACAAATTTAGAGATACACAAAGTATGTTTGGTTTTAGTTTTATGAAGTCCGGATTTCAGAACCAGTACAATATAAACAAACAAGTTTTTGTTTTAACCAAAAAAAAAAAAAAGTTATTTGGAATTCACACACTGTAATAAACAAACAAAAACAAATGATCCAAACAAATAAATTCTGTTTCTTTTTGTGAAGTAATGAATTATAATGTATTTTAAGGACTTTCTTTTTTAATCCGTAAATCATCATAAAAAGACGGCAAAAAAAAACCTTCAAAAATTGAAAGTTTAATTTCCTGGGAATACATTTACTTCTGAAAGGGCCTTTCGTAGTAAGTACTTCCCTAGCGACGTTACTTACAGCTGTTAGAGTAAAGCTCTTCCCAAACCAATAAATTTGGCAAACAAAATGTGTTCTTCAAATAAATGCAATATAATTATTCCACATGGTCTATTGAATTATGTGAAGATTCAATTATCACTTAGCTTTTCTGTCTATCTATCTGTATGTTTGTCTATCTATACATATCTATTGTTGTTGATTTAGTAGGATTTAGTCAGAACAGTCTGTATTACGATGTAAAATTCAAAATACAGAATTATTTTTATTAATGAAAATCTTAATTGGTGAAAAGTAACAGATATAATTAGTATTTTGTGAACCTACTAGTATATAATAGTATATAATATTTCTAATCTTTTGTGTATTAAGCCTTTCTTGCGCTTTAACTAATATATAATAGAACTGGTATAGTACATAAAATAGCATGTTATTGTATATACATGGCGATTATAAAGAAAGCCCCCTTATTTAAAATAATTATATTTTAAAACCAATTCGTTGTAGAGGAACAAAATCCACTACAAGCACATTGAGAAAACAAAGTTTTATTGAGGAAAGTTTGCGTTATGCAGTATAACGTAGTTTTGTTACATTTTATATCAAAACTACGTTATACTGCATAAATAGTTAGTGTGTGATTTTATTTGTCTTCTTTCTCTCTCTTTCAACAATACGAGATTGGCGATTTGAATAAAATGTGTGGCAATGTGTAGGGTATTGCGTAGACCAACAAACACTTTCCAGAACAGATGGTACTTGCAGTATCTTCAACTCGGGATAAGTTTGATATGGTCGGAAGCATATTGGAAACCTTCTGTGGCAGTTTTTGAAACATCTTGTACTATGACCGAAATTTACGGAATAAGACTAATGATTTGCTGTTGAAATTTTATTCTCTTAGGAAAAGGAGTTTTTAAAACTTAATTATATTAAATATAGAGTTTTCTTTACAATCATTCAGTTATTTCTCTTTTACGCTTTTACTAGAAGAAAATGATTTGTATTTTATGTACTTATTAACAAGTAATATAGTTGGTATTTTATGCACTTATTAACAAGTAATATAGTTGGTATTTTATGTACTTATTAACAAGTAATATAGTTAGTATTTTATGTACTTATTAACAAGTAATATAGTTGGTATTCTATGCACTTATTACCTCCCCCCCCGTGGCACAGCGGCATGTCTGCGGACTTACAATGCTAGAATCCGGGTTTCGATACCCGTGGTGGGTCAGAGCACAGATAGTCCATTGTGTAGCTTTGTGCTTAATTACAAACAAACAAAATGCACTTATTAAATACGTGATATATTTAACAATGTGTGTATTTACTATATAATATCTAATACTTTACGTTTGTTGCACGCACTTTCTTAAAGAATATAATATATTTATGTTTGTTTGTAGCTACACCAAGGGCTATCTGTGTCTGTCCACCACTGGTATTAAAACCCAGTCTCTAGCATTGGAAGTCCGCAGACATACCACTGTGCCACTGGAGGCATATATTTATGTGTTAGCAAGAAGCTTACCAAGTGTATTTATAAATACAAATAACACTCCTTCCCTTATCGTTGATCTAGCTAAGTAACCATGGAAGCTGATATTTTCAAAACTATAGTCCATAGCTGTTCCTGTCAAATTTTTTTTTCTGTGTACTCGCCGGATTTAGGTGCAATATAATAAGTTTTTTTAATAACCTGTGCAATAATTAATTAGCCTCTGTTATTAATTTATAAAGACGTCTAGTTTCTCCTTGAGTAGTGTTTCCCGCTAAGTCTGCTACACGTGACCAATGAAAAATGACACAGACATTAAGGAGATATCAAGAACCATATGAAAGTCATTTTATTTACCCATTATAGTGAACCTAGAAACAGTTTCTTAAGCTTCTGGAAGCACTTTTTGCTCTATGTCTTGTCCTTCAAGCAAACATTGGATATTGTATAAGAGCATCCGGGTAATTTATAGGATGATATCGGATAGCCAAGATGAGTGAACTTAACTTTTTTCTAAAAAAATGCATCAGTGAAAAAAGGCTTCAGCTGGAGATACCATCTATTTACTCCAGATAGAAAACACTTAAATATTTAAAGGAAAAACTTTACTACATAAGGTACTATAGATAAAAATTCAATCGTTAAAATTCCGATTTTCTTTAACTTCCATTTCGAGTCATGACTATCGTATTTCATATTCCAACAGGTACATAATACAAATGATTATGACTATCGTATTTCATATTCCAACAGGTACATAATACAAATGATTATGACTATCGTATTTCATATTCCAACAGGTACATAATACAAATGATTATGACTATCGTATTTCATATTCCAACAGGTACATAATACAAATGATTATTAACTTTTGAATAACTACTTTGCTGTTTTTTTATTTGCTATTTTGCAGAAATGAGTTTTGATTTGTGTAAGCTGAAGATTATTTACTTTCCTAAAATAAGAATTATGACTACTTATTCGTATTATTCCAAACAACGCAAGAAAAAACACTCAACAAAAAACATTTAAATGTAGTAATCAGTTAAAGATTAACCATATAGTTTTTATATTTCTTCTGTAGAAAAAAGTATTGAAATATTTTTTGTCGTTTGGTTTATATATATATATACACTCTGACTGAAAAAAAACAAACACTTGGAAGATAGGAGCATTAACGGAAAAATATAAAAAGAGAGGAACGTATATGAGTATATATTTGCTGTTGTTCGGTTTATATATATATATATATATTTCATGTCGATATTCATACATGCATGATTTTACTGTATCATGTCGAATATATTGATTTGAATTGAATTGAGTATCTCCTCTTTGACACTTATAAAAATGACAATCGTTTAAAACGTTCATTTCGATAGTAGTTTTTTTCTTGCGCTTAGTAAATGACAAGGAACGGTGACATCCAGCGGAAATAATCCCCGTGGCCACTTAGCTAAGCTGGGTGTTCTATTGTGCTAGATGCATCCATTGCATCCAAACTTAAACATTTCTGCCAACATTACATGGCAGTCAGACTCATTTGCTTAAAAACCACAATACAAATTTTCTTATTGAAATAACACCTGGAATGACAAAACAAACGGTTGTAAACGGCCCACCAGACAATTATATTGAATATACGTCCTGATCCAAGAATTGGGTTCATCACTATTTTTTTTTAGGAAATTTACTTTTGAATTTTTTCAAAGGGTATCTACTAGTTAATTATAAGCTTGTAAAAGACGTTCACATCATAGCAACTACTGTTGTACCACTACCATATTTGTTATATCCCGGCAGGCCTAAATAGCTCTGAATTGAGGGTAACGCGTCGTCAGCAATGGATATGGCAAATATAATGTGATTGTAATATTATTATCATACACTCTTCTAATTCATAAAAATCCCCAAGGAATTAGATAAAGAATGTAATTTTTGAAAATACAATAGGCCTAATACTAATGTCTTATGACAAGAATAATTAATTATAATTATGCTTTGCCAGATTGTAAAAGGCGTTCATACCATAACGCCTTTTTATATCATTTTTCATATAAGTTGAACCTTTTAGACTCGTGCTTTAATGTTTGATTAATCGATAACGGTTTTCCAATTTAGTTTCAACTGGATTAGTGAATTTGTATATTAATAGCTCCTGACGAAACTGTAATAAAATAATGAGCCAGTACAGATACATTCTCGAGATGTAGATCGTTATTTTATTTACATTAATAGAAATTTCAGCCAACTTATTGTTACCATATTACCAATTAAAACAATATTGCAGAAAGTCACCCATCTTAATGTAATTATACCACTAAATGTAAACAATATTACAAAAATTCAGCCAATTTATTGTTATCATATTACTAAATATCATAACAGTATTGAAGAAAGTCAGTCAAGTCACTATTGTCAGTATTATCAAATAGTGAAAAGTCAGCAAATTAAATTTTATCACATTATTATTGTATCAGTAAATTAAGAAATGTTGAACAAAAACAACCAACTAATTCTTATCATATCATTATATTTATCAAATATATCAGAGAAGCCCAGGCTCAGTTTCAACATGTCACAAGAATAAACAAAATTGTAAAGAAATAATGATAAATTATTATCCTTGTTTCATAATCCTTTTCTCTTTATTGTTACACCATATACCATCCGACTAAGATCAAAGATTTTCTGGCGCCAGGATGTCACTTTTTGGCGTCTCTTTTTTCGCGTTTAGAAAAACAGGATCGTAAATAATGGGATTTAGAACAAGTTAGAATTGTCAGTTCTAAATCTCTAATTTATTTTATCATTGAACAGAAACCACTAACGTTTCTTTGTGTTGAATTAGAAGAGAAGTATTGTATTTTGCTTTAGGCACCCATTCACGTGCTGTCTGGAATATCAAAACGTTTACAATTCTTACGGGTTAAGAACAAAAACATTAACTATTTCTTGACACCAGCTTTTAAAAATGTTTTTTTTTTAATGTAACGTTTTCGACAAATCAATTAGAACCGATTATTTATTGTTAACATATCTGCAAAATATGCAGCACTACTACTATAGTATAAATAGGTTTGAGTACATTGTATTAAAACGATCTCACGTGACAAGCACAGTCAATATAAAGTTGCTGTGGAACGGAATGTACCAATACTACATTTTGACATTCTTTGGCGTTAGTAGGTAGTGTGATACCACCGAAACTTGGGACAGAATTTACCGACGCAAAATATTCATACACTCAGATCATAAAGATGTGTTCAGTCAGGAATTTAGAACTTCCAACATGGGAGTATCCATTGTACTTAATGGTATTGAAGAATGAATGAAGATTAATCAACACGGAGCACCAGAATCATCCAGATAAAGTATTTGTGGATCCAAATTTATAATATTTAGAATAAAATGTTTAATTAGAAAATAGTCATACCGCAGTCATGGTAAGTAAAGTACAACGTCTTCTATCAGGTGAAGATCCACAAACACTATTTCAATAACAAAAGCCATCCACGTGGCTCAGGAAAATTACAACACAACCAAGAAAGATCTTCTTCTGGGAAATCGACACAAGTCACGTGCACACAAGTTACTTCCACGAAATATCCAGGAAAGGAAGACAAACTGTAGAGAATTGTATGAAGGATGCCTGGCTAGATTTAAATAGCAGTGCACTTGAAGAAACCTTGATAACTCTAACAACCCTTGTGCCATTTTTTACCGGTAGATAGGTAAAAAAGTTTTCCAAAACTGATATTTAGCATATGACAATTCTTTTTCGAAAGGATTCACGATCAGTACTAGATACTGTGTCAGGGTCAAAGTTAAGAATCAGGTCAAGGTGGTGCGACACCAAAATCGTTTTAATATAACGTATGAAACCCTACGGAAATTGAACTACAATATCTATCCTAAACGAAACTGGTAGAAAATTGTGTTCAATAGTCAATACATTCTATGTTATTTTATTTCGATAATTTTATATTACCTTATATTTACAAGTTACGGAAACATTGCTATCAAACCATTTAGGCATAAAACATTGTTCAATAATTTTAGTTTATTTTGTTTTTGCAGGTTACGGAAACATCGCTCCCAAGACCTATTGGGGAAAACTAGTGACCATCGTGTACGCCATCATCGGCATTCCTTTAATGTTTCTTTATCTAACCAACATCGGGGACTTGCTAGCTAAGACTTTCAAGTACATCTATGGGTGGTTGTGTGATTGTAAACCGAATGAAGACAAACGTCGACGCCGACATCCTGAGCACTATCGAGTTCATCACATCGTTCTCCACGACACGACACCAAATACCCACAATTCTCTGAACCCAAATTTTCCCAGTAAGTTTGGTGGACCTCTCCCAGATGAAATCAAGATGGAAGCCCTGCCGGAAGAAATCTCAGAAGAAAAGGATTATGGGAAACAAAGAGTCAATGTACCAGTTACGTTATGCTTAGCACTGATTACAGGGTACATCTGTGGGGGCGCTTTTCTGTTTTCGCTCTGGGAAGGGTGGGACTATCTAGATGGCGCTTACTTCTGCTTCGTCACACTGAGTACTGTTGGGTTTGGGGATCTGGTTCCTGGTGACACTGTCGTTTCAGATGCTGAAGGATCTCAGCAAACGTTGGTCATTTGCTCATTTTATTTGCTTGGAGGCATGGCTTTAATCGCCATGTGCTTCAATCTTGTACAGGAGGAGGTCATCCGTAAATTACGGAGCTTTGGTAGAAAACTTGGAATAATACGAGAAAGAGAAGACACGCAAGCATGAGTCAAAGGCCGAATTGATGGATCATGTGTGAACAAACAGACTCAAGGAAAGAGGCTAAGGACTTGATCGAAAAGTCAAATAAGGTCGTTTAATTTGGGATCAAGATTTAGAATTGTAATGAAAGGGGGAACAAGCAACAAAAAAAGATTGGGAGCATGAGTAAAAATCTTAAGACTCAAGAGACACGCAGGAATGAGTCTTGGGTTGAGGTTTAGAACTGGAAGACATGCGTAAATAAATCTAAACGGAGACTAAATAATCTTACAAAAATGGGTCTAGAAAGGGACTAAAGGTTCTTATAGAACTGTAAAGAAACACAGTAAAGATCTGTTGAGGAAGATTTGAACCGTGGAAATCAAAACTGAAAAATAGGTACAAGATTATGAAAAGGCGGATTAAAGCTATTTGAGATCGAAGATAAGCAAAAGAGTTTGAGGAGTAGAAGAGCTAGAAATGTATGAAACCGGAAGAGAGACACAATAATATAAGGAGGAAGAAGAAAATTAGATCAGTATGAAACCGAAATGAGAGGTACAAGAACAATATGAACCCATAAGAGAACCGCAAGAGTTTGGGGAGGAGGATTAGAAGTATAACTGTCCACCTGAGATTTTGATAATTTATCAAATTATCAACTTTAAAATTTTGTAGGAAAATTATTTTGGAAAATGATAACAGTATAATAATTATGAATTTAAAGTTCAGTTTATTTAATAACAATACTTTAGCTATGACTTGAACACTTTGTTTCTTGTATAATTGCGCTCCAGTCTTGAGATCCACTTTTAATTTGCTCTGTATTTTTACTTTTCTTAGAAGTTGAACCTATAGGTTCTTTTATATCTGTATTCTACTCATGAGTTGATCTAATAATTTCCTATATCACCATACTTCATACCATGTCTTGAGCTTTTAGTTTCATGTATACCTACAATCTAGTCATGAGGTAATTTAACAATTTTCTATGTTACTGTATTTTAACTATGACTTGAGCTATAAATGTGCTCTAATCATGAGGAAAATGTTAGATTTATTATTTTACCATACTTTAACTATGACTTTTAGCTTCACGTATAACTAACTATACTCTACTCATGAGTTGATCTAATAGTTTCCAAATCGCCGTACTTTAACTATGACTTGACCTTTTAGTTTCACGTATAACTATACTCTACTCGTGAGCTGACCTAATAGTGTCCAAATCGCCGTACTTTAACTATGAGTTGAACTTTTAGTTTCATGTATAACTGTGTTTTTACTCATGAGTTGACCTAATACTTTCCTATACTGCCGTACTTTAACTATGAGTTGAACTTCTAGTTTCATGTATAACTGTGTTCTTACTCATGAATTGACCTAATACAACTTTTTGTTACCGTGGTTTATGTATGAGTTGAGTATTTATTTTTCATATATAACTGTACTCTACTCATGAGTTGATCTAATAGTTTCCTATGTTACCCTGCTTTAACTATTAGTTGAGTTTGTATTTCCCTGTACAATTGTTCTCTGTGTTTACTGTCTTACCACATTTCAAGAAAAAGTATTTCACAGCAGAGGTAAAGTTTGTATAAATCGACTTAGATGTGACTGTACACAACCAGACTTGACTAATACGTACTAACCCACATTTTCTCATAGTGAAGAAGGTGTCTGTCTTCTAGTGTTGGTTAACGACAATATATTAATGCTTCAGTGAAATTCAGACATCATTGTGCCTTACACAGTAATGTAGTTTCTATCAAATAGTAGCTGTTTCCATAGTCACTTGTAGCACTTTCACTGAGAGAACTTCAACAGAATAAAATCAATTATAAAAATTTAACCGTAACAAGGTTATAACGTATTTAGTATTAACCCTTATTGCATGTGAAGAAAGTATCAGTATAGAAGCCATAACGTCGTCCATTTTTCATTCAACAGATGATTGTAGTCCGTTAATGTTCTCAAACCTATCTATGTATACTCCACTAAAGTTTCGCTCTTACGACATTAGTCAGAGTTGGAAGGAAGTCAAGGCATACGACAGGGTCATATGTTCAGCAAATAATGGAAACAGCATTAGTCAGGGTTGAAAGGAAGTCAAGGCATACATACGACAGGGTCATATGTTCAGCATATAATGGAAACAGCATTAGTCAGGGTTGAAAGGAAGTCAAGGCATACATACGATAGGGTCATGTGTTCAGCATACAATGGAAACAACATTAGCCAGAGTTGAAAGGAAGTCAAGGCATACGGCAGGGTCATGTTTTCGGTGTGCAGTGGAAATACTTGAGTAATTGTAAGTTTTAAATTACCTACTTTTGTTTCAGAATTATTTTTCAAATCTTCAAATGATCAGGAGATAGGAGAGTTATTACTTCAATTGCAAAGTTGAAAATGATCCCATATGATACTCACTTAGCTTTACTCGGATTGTCCCTTTTTCTTGTAAGTTGTTATATCTAGATACTTCTTGTTTCAAGAACCCGGCGGTAGCATCTGCTTTCTATTAAGAAATAAAGTACAGACGAGACACAAAGCTAGTTGATCATAACAAAAGAACGGTGACTGACTGATATTTGAATGATGAAAAAGTAATGGTGAAAGTTAATGCTGTCTAACATAAATCTGTTCTGAAATGATGTTGTCTTAAGGGAGAACAGACACTACTTCAACAAAGAAAATAATTTACTAGTACCTCATCGATTTATTATTCAAACCCTTGCTAACAAACATATATCTAATATAACGCTATACGTAAAACACAGAAAGTGATTTCAATCAGGTTTAGGACTTACTGGGTAGTGACGTTTAAAACCGAAACAAATAGTCTCAATAACGTTAACACGAAAGCCAGGTTTGTTGTTTTCTGCTTATGTGTCATGGGTTCTCCGAAATATTAAGGAAGAATGACGTGTTATAGTTGCTCCTAAAGTTAAGGATACTTTCTTCCTTCAACAATGATTTATCACACCTACATATTATATACAGAATTCCATAACTTATATACCGAGCTCTAGTTACGTATTCCATTTCCCTTTTGTACTGTAATAACTCCACTTTACATTTTACCGGGTACAATCTAACAGCGATTTTACAAGAAACTGCACTTTGCAACTGCGAGAAACAACAAGAACAAAATAAAACTACGTTTTATTAATGTGAACAGCATCGCCAGCTACGTGCGTAATGTTTCCTAAGTCTGCAATTTTCAAGCCCCTAACACGTGTTCGTTAATGCTATTTGTAATGTAAAACAAGCCGAAATGGTTATATGTGAGATAAAGACGTTTTCAAAAATCAGTTAACATCCAAAGAGTGGACCGTGAACATAATCACGCTTCGGAGAAAAAGAATATTCTATTTTGTACTCCTTTGAATAATCTTTGTTTCCAGCCTTAGAGACTTTCCGTGGTCATGTAGTCTGGGATGGGATTTGTTATTGTTCTGTGTAGTCTACATAATCATTAGATTCTAGTCGATGAAGATCCGTCTTTAATAATTTTAGTTATTGGTCCAGAAATTTACGTAGTCATCAAATCATTCGGATAATGATGGACAGTCTCTAAGTTCTTTATCGTGCCTCAGTTTGTTATTACTTTGTGGGTTTTTTATAGTCATGGTGATGTGGGACTGTTTATAAATACTTTATCTCTTCTCGTTTTTTTTATTATTCTCTGGAATTCACGTAGTCATTTTGTCTCTCTGTGAAGAGGGTCTATCTCTGAATTTGTTATCTCTCTTCGATTTGTTTTTACTCTTTGTAGTTCATAAAGTTAGGTAATCTCTTGGTCATGAGGGTGTGTGACTAAGATCCTTATTCCTCCTCGGTTTGTTGCCTTATGTAAATTATATAATCATATAGTCTCTTGGTGATGAAAGGCTGTAGTTAACATCTTAATCTCTTCTTGGTTTGTTATTAAACTATATAGTCATATAGTCTCTTGGTGATGAAAGGCTGTAGTTAACATCTTAATCTCTTCTTGGTTTGTTATTAAACTATA